>NC_139238.1:64284523-64493381 GCF_977018435.1 Lepisma saccharinum | reverse complement strand
GTAGATACCACACCCAGGGAATAATTTATTTATTCCAAGTGTTCTCAGTGTTACGAAAGTTCCGTATATATCACTCAATTATATATTTTATTTCTTGCCAGATAACGTTCTAAAGATATGTTTGCTTTACTTGATCCTAGAGGCTTGGTAGGTAACAGTCGAAAGATTTCTTTCTTGTAGAGCTTTGTTTATTGCTAGAAGCTCCATAGATAACACTCCAAGAAATATTTCCATTTTTTTCCAGATGATCCGCAGATAACATTCCAGCGAAAAGTTATGCTCTTTTCTAGAAGCTCCATAGATAACACTCCTAGGAAATATTATATTTTTCCCGATAATCCAGAGATAACATTCGAAGGATACTCTACGCTTGTTGCTGGAAGTTTCATCGTAAACATTACCAGATAATATTTTACTTCTTGCCAGGGGATCCGCAGAAAACATTCCAACGATATGTAAACTTTGTTGCAAGAAGCTCCATAGAAAACATTACCAGATAATATTTTCTTCTTTGCCAGTGGATCTGCAGATAACATTCGAAGGATATGTTTTATTTTTGTTAGAAGCTCCGTAGATAACACTCACAGGAAATGTTATATTTTTGCCCGATGATCCGGAGATAACATTCGAACTTCACTCTATGCTTGTTGCTAGAAATTTCATCGTAAACACTGCTAGATAATATTTCATTTCTTGCCAGGTGATCCGCAGATAACATTCGCACGATATGTAAACTTTGTTGCTAGAAGCTCCATAGATAACTCTCCGAGGAGATATTTTATACTCTCGCCACATGATTCACAGATAACAGTCCAATAATATGTTATCCTTGTTGCTAGAAGCTCCATATATAACACTCCCAGATAATATATTTTCTTTTTCTTGCAAGAGGATCTGCAGATAAGATTCCAACATTGTGCTTTATTTCTTGCTAGAAGTTCCGCAGATAACACTTCAAGGAAATATTTTACATTTTTACCAGTTAATTCGCAGAAAACATTAGAACGATATGCTATGCTTGTTGCTAGAAGCTCCATAGTTAACACTCACAGGAAGCATTACATTTTTTCCGGATGATCCGCATATAACACTCCAGCGATATGCTATGCTTGTTGCTAGAAGCTCCGTAGATAACACTCCCAGGAAATTTTATACTTTTTTTTTAGATGATCCGCAGATAACATTCAAGCGATATGATATGCTTGTTGCTAGAAGATCTATAGATAACACTCCCAGGAAATATTATATTTCTCTTTCCAGATGATCCGTAGATAACAATCCAACGATATTCTATGCTTATTGCTAGAAGCTCCGTAGATAACACGGATAACACTTCCATTTTTTTTCTTCAGATGATCCGCAGATAACTTTCCAGCGATATGCTACGCTTGTTCCTAGAAGCTTCCAGGAAATATTACATCTTCATCCAGATCATCCGAAGAAAATATTCCAACGATATGCTATGCTTACTTCTAGAAGCTCTATAGATAACACTCCCGGGACGCATTATATTTTTCTCCAGATGTTCCTCAGATAACGTTCCAGCTATATGATACGCTTGTTGCTAGAAGCTCAGTAGATAACACTCCCAGGAAATATTTTAGTTTTTTTGTCGGATGATCCGCGGGTAACATTCCAGCAATATGTTATGCTTGTTGCTGAAAGCTCCATAGACAACACTCCCAGTTAATATTATATTTCTTGCCAGATAATCCCCAGATAACATTCCAGCGATATTCTATGCTTATTGCTAGAAGCTCCTTAGATAACACAGATAACACTTCCATTTTTTCTTCTTGAGATGATCCGCAGATAACATTCCAGCGATATACTATGCTTGTTACTAGAAGCTCCGTAGCTAAAACTCCCAGGAAATACTATATTTTTTTCCAGATGATGCGCAGATAAGATTCAAACGATATGCAATGCTTGGTTCTAGAAGCTCCATAGTAGTGGTATTGATGATACAACCAGTGCCGGAAAGGAAGAGCCCCCCTCAAGCAGGTTTGGCTATACTTAAAACAAGCTCAACATGAGCATAGGAGTTTTTTGCTCTAGTGTGGAACTCTGCCTAACCCAAGGATTTTGGAAAAATTCCCGAAGGGGATTTTTCAGAAAAGAAGAGCTCTTCTCATGCAGATTTGCTACACTTAAAACTTGCTCAACATGTTCATATGAGTTTTTTGCTTTAGTGTAGCACCCTGCCTAACCCAAGGATTTTGTAAAAATGCCCTCGGGAATTTTTCAGAAAAGAAGAGCTCCCCTCAGATTGATTTGTCTATACTTACAAAAATTGCATCAGCCAGATTTTTGTCTATAAACTTGTCAAAAATTGATATTTTTTTGGCTATACCTGAAATTAAGCCAAAAACCCATACCCACACACACATATTTACTTCCAGTTTAAGTTCACTTGGACCCCAGCCTCAACTTGCATATCCAATATTAAAACAATGTAATATGCAGAGACCCTCTAGAAATGCTCCGTGATTCTCTCATTTCTTATATTATATGTTTGCATGTTTCAAGTAATTCTCCTCTGTGGCAATGTGTGCAATTCCCGAGACGGTAGTATTGATTTTTGCTTTGCATGTTTTTCTTCTGCGCCGGTCCTTACAGAAATTCCCGAGTATGGAAGCTTTGCGTGCAAACAAAAAAAATTGCATCAGCCAGTATTGTGAGAGTGACTGAGGAGAATAGATGTGTTGATACAGTGCTTCTCATACTTACAGGCCTGTTTGGTTTAAATATTCATATTGAACAATATAAAATCTGATATTTGTTGTAATCCACTCATATTTAGAGTCAAGCT
Source organism: Lepisma saccharinum (assembly GCF_977018435.1). Lineage (NCBI taxonomy): Eukaryota > Metazoa > Arthropoda > Insecta > Zygentoma > Lepismatidae > Lepisma > Lepisma saccharinum. The sequence goes on along the minus strand of NC_139238.1, from coordinate 64,490,569 downwards.
TATATTTGTCCCAGCCTGTTATACAAAAATCAATACATAACAAGGTTATTACTATTCTAGACATGCATGTTTGTGCAGGTATTTGCGCTGGGTCAGTGTGAATGAATATTTATTCTCTTTTTCCACTTGTAAGCTATTGGCTTTACAACCTGTCATAATAAGCATAGAGTTTTGAATTGAACCCCAGGAAATTTTATATAAATACCAAAGCCAAAAATATTAACACACATACACACATACACACATATATACACACACACAAATCACACAGCTGAACCCAACTGATATTTTTTATTCAGTATAAAGTTTTGAATTGAAACCCAGGAAATTGTATATAATAAACAACAGCAAAAATGCCAAATCAAAAATATTGCAATCAGTGCAATAAAAATATATTTAGCTCTAATTGGGCCAGACACCAAAAGATTTGTAACCCAGACAAATACAAAACTCCCACAAAAATTTGCCCCAAATGCAATAGAAAATACAGCATGCAATACTTCACATATACACATAAAGATACTTGCTCTGCACAATCATCAATATTGTCCCCACAACCTTCTACATCTGGTCTGAAAAGAAAGCACGAAGCACCTGTTAATGCTTCACCTGCAAAGCAGCCACGCTATGAACCTATCCATAGCAGTTTTAATACCCAATTAAGAGATTACCGGTTTGAATCAGAGCCAAGATGTGGAATTAAGACTTTTTTGAACAATATAAATCCCGATCTGCAGGCAATTCTAAATGCACAAAATGGCTCTTATAAACTGTCCCTTAAATTGTATATACAATATAAGAAGCCAAATGGCACAAAATTTACACAGCCCCACATAACAGAAACTGTACCGGTATATTCAAATGCAGACAAAATAATAAGCAGGTTGATGGATCAACTGAACATTAAACACTCTGAATTTGCTGCAAAAGAGTCTGGATGGAGCCTATGCGGCTCTCCACACAAGTTATATGTTAATATTTCTGAATTCAGCCCATTGCAAGGTTCCACTTATGTGCCATTACCTGCCAATATCAAAAACAAAACAGCCGTGGTTAATATAAAAAATAATGACCAGAAATGCGTTTTGTGGTGTATTTTAGCTGCTTTGTATCCAGTTTCAAGGAATCCTGAGAGAATAACTTATTATAAGCAACATGAACACAATTTGGATGAGGCAATGGAGGGTTTGGAATATCCAATGTCTGTTCAGAATATTGATAAATTTGAAAAAAAGGCCCGGGATATTAATGGTAAACAATTATCTATTAATGTATTTACTTGTTCCACTGACCGTAGCAATTGCTTGATAGATCCTCTCAGAATCAGTACACTTGATGATGAATCTGCTATTCCGATTGATTTGCTCTTAATTGAAGGGGATGGCACATATCATTACACTCTGATACACAGTCTTGAAGCTTTAGTGAGAACACAACTAGACAAATCCAATACAATATTCAAGTTGTGCAGAAGATGTTTGTCTGTATTTGATGGTCAAAAAATGGTGAAAGGGGTTCGGGAAGAAAATGCAGAAATTGCTAAAAACAAGTTAATTGAGCATCTGAAATACTGTGGCAACCATAAACCTGTTCATATGGTGATGCCCAATCCAAGTGAAAATTGCAAATTCAAAAAGTTTGAAGCCTTGTTGGAACACCCAGCATATATTGTCTGTGATTTTGAATCGAACCTCAAACCTCTTGCATTCTGCAATCCAGATCCCGAAGAATCTGCAATTACACCATACCAGCTACATGAACCTTCCAGTTTTTGTTATATAGTTATACGGGATGGTGTAGCTAGTGAGCCACACTTATACATGGGACCAAATGCCATCAAAGAATTTGCACATAGAATAGAAAATGAGTGCCGTGACATAGCATCTAACATCTTATTAAAATCAAAGCCTATGTTGCCTTTAACAGAGAAACAGATTGAAGATTTCAACAATGCAGAAAAATGCCCGGTATGTGATTCTGAATTTTCAGATACAAATATCAAGGTGAAACACCATTCTCATACAGATGGTAAATTCAAAATGGCCCTGTGTAATAGCTGTAATATTAAGATCAAGAGACCAAGATTTGTCCCCATATTTTGCCATGGAGCATCCAATTATGATTTCCATCATCTGATCAGATACGAGGGGTTTGACAAGCAGAATTTAAACATTTTAGCTGAAAATGATGAAAAATATATATCTATTAGCAAGATAATTAAAGTTAATGGTGTTCCTATTCACATAAGATTTCTTGATTCTTACAGAATTTTATCTGCTAGCCTGGCTACACTGGCAAATCAATTACCTGATGATCAATTCAAAATCACAAGTGCTTTGTTTCCAAATCAGGACCTGAAATTAATTAGGCGGAAGGGTGTATATCCATATGACTATGTTACAGATTTTTCTAAATTTGATGAGTGTTCCCTGCCACCACAACAAGAGTTTTACAGCAAAATCAGAGGATCTGGAATCACTGATGAAGATTATCACCATGCCCAATTGATGTGGAACAATTTAAAATGCAAGACATTTGGTGATTATCACATGGCATATTTGAAACTTGACGTCACCCTCTTAGCTGATATATTGCAGGCATTCAGAAAATCTTCTATGCAAAATTATAAACTGGATCCAATATATTTTTTCAGTGCCCCGAGCCTAGCATGGTCTGCAACGTTTTTGAACACTAACATGCATTTGGATCTGATCCACGATCAAGATAAGTATCTGTTTATGGAGAAATGTATAAGAGGAGGGATGGTGCAATGTTCCCAGAGATATGCCAGAGCAAATAACAAATATATGCCTGATTATGATCCAGCACGGCCATCAAATTATATAGAGTATGTAGATGCAAACAGCCTCTATGGTCATGCCATGATGCAAAAACTGCCATATGCAGGGCTTGAATGGGTTGAAGATTTCAATATTGAAGATCTTAAGGACTTTGATGACAGTGACTATGGCCTATTCTTAGAGGCAGATCTGACAATTCCTGATGATTTGCACAATAAATTTTCTGATCTGCCCCCAATTCCCGAGGTTCAGTGCTCACCTGGCTCTAAACAGAAGAAGCTCATGATGACTCTGGAGCCGAAACAGGGTTATGCCATATATTACAAAAACCTCCAGTTCCTGATGAAACATGGTGTTCAAGTGACCAAAATTGGAAAAGTTTTGAGGTTCAGGCACTCAGAATGGTTGAAGCCATACATTGATACAAACACAGAGCTTCGAACATCTGCAAAAAGCCAATTTGATAAGGGCTTGTTTAAATTGATGGTTAATTCTGTGTATGGCAAAACTATTGAAAATGTCAGAAAACATACCGATGTTAAAATAATTACTGACCCCAGCCTGAGCAAAAAATTGGTTGCAAAGCCTAATTTCAATTATAGAAGAATTTATGATGAGCACATGGCACTTTTCAACATGAAGAAAACAAAAATTAAGTTTGATAAACCTATTTATGTAGGGGCTGCGATATTGGAATTGGCCAAATTACATATGTTAACATTGTATTATGATGTGTTGAAACCTTTTTATGGTAATAATATAAAATTGATGTACATGGACACGGATAGTTTTATTCTTGATATTAAAACAGAAGATGTTTATCAAGATATTGCACAGCCTGAATTGTTTCAATACTTTGATACCAGTGAACATACAATAATTAAACACCACAACAAAAAGGTGCCTGGCAAGTTAAAAGATGAGACACTTGGTGATGCTATTGTGAAATTTGCTGGGTTAAGTGCCAAGATGTATACTTTTAAAACATGTAGTGGCGCTGTTGCCAAAAAGGCCAAGGGTATTGGCAGAGTGACTGTGGAAAAAGAGCTTGTATTTGAAGATTATGAAAATTGCCTCAAATCCCAGAATTTAATCAAAACATCAGAATCCAGAATTCAGAGTATGGATCACTTATTGACTTCAAATATTGTAAGAAAAGTGGCCCTGGACCCACATGATGATAAGAGATGCATTTTATCATGTGGCATACATACTCTACCTTGGGGGCATTGTGATTTGAAAAATGGAAATCAATGCCCAATTACAGAGCATGATTTGAAATAAATAAACATGCCTATGAACTTATTTGGGTTCAAAAAACAGGCTATTATGGAGCTGCCAACACCACAACCCTCTTCTGATATGCTGTCTAAACTGAGTGGCTTGTTAATTATTCATCTGAACAGCATATTTACAGATAATGATGATAAAACAGGCAAAACATTATACATATTTAACAATAATTTATATCATTACCAATTACCTGTAGGTGGGCAATTGCAATTTATTACAACCCCTGAGGGTGATGTTAAAATTTCAGTAGGGAGAAATATTTATAGAATTAAGCACTCAAACATGGTTTCTGGCACTGTTTATACTGTTTCTGCTGGTGACTGCTTATATATTGAGGTCCCTGGGTCATATGACAAGCTTATACCCTTTTTTATAGAATTAAGAATCAGATACCCTATAATAAATAACCACTAAAACAAAAATGCCTAATGATATATTTGGCCATACAAGACATGAAGATCACAGTGATGAGATTCTGATGCTTGATGTCAGAGTGAAGAAATTAAGAAGTGATTTACAAGCTTTACAAACCACACTGAATGCCAGTCTTCAATTAGAAATTACAAATTTGCAATCACAATGCATGGACCCTCTTCTTAAAATTGATTCTGAACTCAAATCGCTGCTTCAAAAATATACTGATCTGGCAACATTAGATAATTTTCAAAGTTTGGAAGAAGCTGTAGCAGCTCTTCAAGCCAAATTTAAGACCCAGGCTACCAACTCTGAGCAATTGAAACAACAATTGGAAGAGCAGATAAATAATGTCCAGGCACAGCTCCAAACAATTGTCAAAAGCATAAAGTCACAAGAAGATTTTGATCTAGTGATTTCCACTCTAAAAGAACAGATTCAGTCACTCCAGATACCTAATCTGGACCCCCTGAACAATGCCATAGCCGAGGTTAAAGAAAAAATTGAGACACTTGAAAATTTTATGAACAACTTGCCATCTTCTGATGCTTTGAATGCAATAACTCGGAGTGTAGCAAATATTAAGCTGCAACTTGAAACATATGAAGATTTTGGATAAATTCAAAGTACCATAACCCATCTTGAGGGTACAATAGCAGCAGTGCAAAATGATTTGGCAAATGTACTAGAATCCCGATTGCCTGGAATTGTAGATACCCTTGTCAGTGTCCAGCACCAGATCACAAAGCTTGAAAACCTCAACACCGAATCTGAACTATCTCATTTTCATCACTTGATAGATGATATCCAAACAAAACTTGAAATTTTACAACAATCCACACCCTCTCAGGCAGATATAGCCCTGCTCCAAAATGCTATGCAAAATGTGGCTGATGCTTCTGAATTAAACAATGTAAAATTGGCACTTGAATCTTTGCAGAATACAGTATCAAATCTTCCTACATCACAGGAACTTAAAAATATTAAGAGGGCAGTGAACCGCATATTGAAATCAGAAGATGTCAAGAATATCCAGGCAGAGATCAAACATCTCACTCAGACAGTGGCCACTCTACCAACTAATCAACATATTAATGAACTGCATGCCCTGTTTGAGGATATCAGAAGACAGGTCCATGATCTTACTGCTCAAAATTCAAAATTGGCAGTTGTTGAAAATTTGCAACAAATTGTAGCTAATATCAAGCAACAGCTAGGAACCATGGAATCCAATCAAGCAAATGCTCTGTCTGTTTTTGCCACCCAGCTTCAAGAAATTGTGCAACAATACAAGAGACTTGCTGTGGACATAAAAATCAAGCCAGGCCATGATGATGTTGTTAGGACCATCAATGAGCACCTTGAATCTGTAACAAGCAGATTGCTCACAGCAGAAAAAGAAATAACCGGCATAATCGAGAATCCAAAACATACAGTAATTCTTGAATTGTACAGCATCCCCAACAAAGAATATGATTCACCATTTACACCAGGTGGCAAAATATATATGCTGTCCCCTGCACAATTTTATTATCAGTTTTTTGTTGGGGGCACACTAAGACCAATCAAGATCAAATATTGGCTACAACCACAGGCACACCACTAGCCCACCTTATCAATAACAAATGCTGACAACAAAGTAAAAATCACCAGTGTAGAGTTAGAGGATTTTACAGATCCCAATACATTAGAAACAGCCTATACTGAAGATGATGGCTCTCTGGAATTTAAAATACATATTGGAGACAAATTATATTTAGAAAATCCTGCAGTATCAGCTGCTGAACACCCCATAGTTGCAATATTCTTGTTTACATATTATGTCTAGAGAAATTATTGTTGATGAATTACACAGACAAGCCAGACATAATTATAAGAGACTGCCAGTAGTTACAAAAGGCATAGATGATTTATGGCAGAGCGACTTGATTGAAATGGCAAGTGGGCAGTTGAAAAACTTAGACAAAATCAACAAGGGCTACAAGTATCTACTCACTGTAATAGATACATTTTCAAAATTTGCCAGGGTTGTGCCACTCAAATCCAAGACTGGAAAATGTGTTACAGAAGCCATCAGGACAATCATCAATCAGAGTGGAAGATCACCGCGCTATTTGCAAACAGATAATGGCAAAGAATTTTATAATTCAGTGTTTCAACAATTTATTAAAAGCCAGGCAATAAAACATTACTCGAGTTACAGTGATCTCAAGGCCTCAATTGTAGAGAGATTCAACAAAACCCTAAAAAATCTTATGTATAAACAATTTACACTCCAAGGTAATTATAAATGGATTAATATTCTTCCAGAACTTCTACATAAATATAACAACTCGGTCCATTCCACAATCAACATGAAACCCTCTGAAGTAACTTCATCTGATGAGCAAAAATTGATCAGGACTGTTTATTATCCTAGATACCAGCCAACAACAAGAAAGGCCAAATACAGGGTGGGTGAACAAGTAAGAATCAGCAAATATAAGCACTTATTCAAAAGAGGCTTTACAAGAAACTGGAGCACTGAATTATTTACAGTGGTTCAAGTTAAACCCGGGACCCTTAACACATATATAATAAAAGATCATCGAGGAGAAATTCTCAAAGGCCGATTCTATGAACAAGAGCTCAGCAAAACTAAACAGCCTGACACATATCTCATAGAAAAAATCATCCGCAGAAAAGGCAACAAGTTATTTGTCAAATGGCTAGGACTCCCAGAACACAGCTGGATCGATGCAGACAAAGTGATACTATGAGCACCTGGGATGTTATAAAAAGGCTGCCAGAACCTGAACAACAAAATAAGAGAAATGGAAAATTGCTGCCTGAAAATATTAGGTGTCTTATTGTTGGGCCATCTGCTTGTGGTAAAACTACACTAATGGTTGATAATTTTTTATTGGCACCCAACTGGTTAGACTGGAAAAACAGGCACTTGTATGTTTTCTCTAAGAGCTTGGAACAATTAAAATATCAGCAGCTGATGAAGCTATATGATGGATTGGATATTGCCACTTTTGAACCAGATGTTAAGCCACTTCACGAATGTCTCGATAATTCTGTTGTTGTGTTTGATGACATTATATTGGATAATCAAAACAAGGTTAGAAATTTCTTTACACAGGGCCGACACAAAAACATTGATTGCTTCTACCTTGCACAGACTTTTTCAAAAATACCCAAGCAGCTGATCCGAGACAACAGCAATTTTATATGTGTGTTTCATCAAGATCATACCAACCTCAAACATATACATGATGAATATGTAGGTGGGGACTTGAGCTACAATGATTTTTCCAAGTTTTGCAGTAGGTGCTGGAACCAGGACAGTTATGGGTTTGTCACAATTGATATGACAAGAAAACCCAATAGCGGCAAATACAGAAATAAAATCAACAATTTTCTAGACATTGAAATATAAATAAATAAACATGAAAAGGCCAATCATTGATGATCTTAAGTTAAGAGATTATCTTGTAAAAAGATTTAAGGGATGGAAATCAGAGAACCGGGGAATTTATGAAAAACACAAACAATCAGAACAGCCTATCATTGATGCTATTAGTGAATTAGGTAAGAATATCAAAACTGTTACAGAGCAAAATCAAAATTTGATCACAGAGCTTGTACCTGTAGCTGCAAGAAACATATTAGATTATCCATTCACCCCACTTTCCAGTATTCATACACCTAGTCCTATTGCTCCTAGAAGAATTGAAGCTACTCAGGATCCTATTGAATTGGGTCTTCTTGCTCAAAAATATTTAACCACACCTAAAGACAACAAAGATGAGGTGTTTGGCTTATATGCTGACACAGAGCTTGATGGTAGCATCATACATAGAATTGGCAATTTCAGAGTAACATTTATGGGAGATGATATAATTGTTTATTCAGAATCTCGTCTCGGAGAAAAAGGTGCTTTTGTTAAGTACCCCGGAACACCTGGATTGTGGGAATTGATGACTCGGAAAAGGCCTGGCAGCTATACAGATCAAGATTATGATTATTACAAAGAAATATTAATAAAATCAGATGCCCTATACCAGAACAATGATCCCACACAAAAAAGAGTCAAGTCTAGCAGTGGGGCAAAATACAATAATTTAATCAAGCCCATATGGTCACAGATCAAGACTGGCAGTGGGATCAAACAATACAACACCCTGCCTAAAGAATTTGTGTGGGTTGATGATGTCAGGAAACTTGTAGATAGGTTATTGGTGATAGCTGGGGAGGAAAATGCTGGCAACCACAATTTTTACAATGAAAAGGTTGGAATTATGGACATGATAAGCACCAAATTTTCTAATTTTATAGTGAATGACACTAAGGGGATTGGATATCTCATAAAAATTATTAATACTCTACCACCTAAATTTTGGAATATTTCTGAGGGTCGGGGCCTGGTTAATGACATTATAAACAAGCTGCCATTTGAACTACACATTCCAGGCTATCAGTATTGTGGTCCCGGTACAAAATTGGACCATAGATTAAACAGAGGGGACCCTGGTGTTAATCCCCTAGATGCTGCTTGTAGAGACCATGACATAGCATACAACGCACATTCTGATCTTGACAAGAGACATGTTGCAGACAAGAAATTAGAAGAGGCTGCATTTGGCAGATTTGTAAGCAAAGATGCTTCTTTGAGTGAAAAAATAGCAGCATTGGGAACCACCATAGCTATGAGCACCAAACAAAAACTGGGGTGGGGGCTGTGAATATGTATATAATAAACCTACAATGAAGGCCAAGGGTGTTATGTATCAAATACCTTATGCAGGTCTCAAATCTCTTAAAACTATTGACAGTCTTTTAACCAAAAAGCAGCGCAAGAAAAAAAGCTCTTGTCTTGCAAAGGGTCATGGTATGAAATTGTTGCTTAGTACCCCCCAATTAAAAAAATTACAACAATCCAGGAAAAAATCACATGTAGGGGGATTCATATTTACCATCCCTGCCATCTTAGCAGCACTTGGGGCTGTTGGGAGCTTGGCTGGGGGATCAGCTGCTATAGCAAAAACAGTAATAGATGCCAAGAAGAATAAGGCAGAATTAGATGAGCAGAGGCGCCATAACCTGGCCATGGAGAAAAAAGGCAAAGGTGTTAAGAGAGCCATGAATAAGTTTAAAAAAAAAAAGAGCCGCTTACAAACCAAGATATTGAAGCTTTAATCAAGCCACTGGGCATCAAACATTTTAGAGGTGTGTACATGTCTGATTCTTTACCAGAACAACCACTCAACAAAGAGTGTGGCATTGTTAATTTGGATAAGTACAAAAATCAGGGCACTCACTGGATTTGTTATCTTAAATATTTAAACAATGAGGCATTTGTGTTTGATTCATTTGGAGGTGTTCCACCTGAAAATTTAATATCTAAATTCAGCTAATCTTTATTACAATAATGCCCGTGTTCAAAACTTCAAAGATGTTAATTGTGGACATTTGTGTTTATCTGTTCTTAGATATATGTCTCAAATAAATAAACCATCAATTGAAGATTTTCAAAAGGCCTTGTGGTATCTGAAACATCATGGGGGTATTTCATCTCACCAGCCAAAATTCAATATTGAAACTCAAATTGCATGATGACATAGTGTATCCCAAAACAATAGCTCTCAGAGCATTTTACGGCATGTACTTGATCCCTAATATTACACACCACAACAACAAAATTGCAGTAGGGGATCAAAAAATTGTCATCACTCCAGGGCAATATAATCTGTCCACTCTAAATGCTCAATTACCCAGAGGTGTAGTGTTAAGTCAAAATTCTGTCACTCACAGAGTAGAGATTGTGTCTGCTACAGAAACAGTGGATCTGGGTACTATAGGAGAGCTGTTAGGCCTTGAGAACAACACAAAACTTGAAGCAGCCATCAAACACACTGCTATTAATATACCTAAATTCTTAGCCATAGAGACTCTGAATATTCACTGTAATGTGTCCGAGGGTATGATCACCAAATCAAATGGCATAGGCACTCACAAACAAACCGGCATCATTGCAACATTCAAACTTAATTCCGAATTTATGGAGCCAATCATCTACAATCCATCCCCAACATTATATTTTCCTGTGTGCCACAACAGAATAGATAACATTGAATTGATGGTCACTAATGAAAAAGAAGAATTAGTTGATTTTGCTGGAGCCACAACAACTGCAATCATAGAGATTAACATTTAAATAAAAATACATACAATGGAAAATATTGAGAGTTATGAGCTACAATCATTCCCTCCAAACAGGAGGACATTTGCAAATTTAAATCAACCCAACACAGAAATTGAGGTTGATCTTGATGTTGGGGATGGATTTATACACCCTCACAGAGCAGATTTATACATCAAATTTGATGTTGTAAAGCTCGATGGAACAGATTATCCGGCAAATTCAAATATAAGATTGGTAGACAATTTTGTGCCGCATCTGTTCTCTGAAATTGAGATCAGAAAGCATGGTGTTGTTATAAACAGAATAGATTATCCCGGCATTACCTCCACAGCTTTGGCCACATTAAAATTATCCAAAACCGAGGCTTCTTACTACAAAATAGGTGGATTTGAGGCTGGTGATAAAATATTATCTAAAAACCACACAGTGCTTTTCCCCATGCGCCTGTTGCCAGGATTCTTCTCAGATTACAAAGATATTATGTGGAAGGGTGGTTTAAGAATTACATTTAGAAGAGCTGCCAATGATAATAATGCTTTGATGAGGTACAGCACATTAAACCCTACAGGAGAAGCTCTGCCTAATACCTTACCAGATGCAGGCAAATGCATTATTCAGACTATGGAGCTAAGAATCCCTGTTGTTGAATATGAGGCCAGTTATGCTCTTAAATACAAAGCTGATATAATAAAAAATCCACAGGTTCCTCTGCAATTTTATACATATCAATGTGTACAGAAGCCCGCAACTGGTACATATTATGAATTTGATGCTACAAATTCATTCTCCAGTATTCAATATGACATGCCTGATTTTGTGGTGGTATTGTTTCAGACTGGGAGACACAATAATCAGGAAAAAAATTCAAGTAGATTTGATAACTGCAACATCAAGAACATATATCTTACAAATGGCAGAAATGAGGTATTCCCTAGAGAAAATTATAATTTAGACATGTCCAAGAATGATTTCCTCAAATTATATGAGGCATTTTCTTCCTTCAAACGTGTCACTACAGGCAATACTGACATGTATTACACACCAGATGAATTCAAAGCACAGAGGCCCATGTTTGTAATCAACACTTCAAAAAGGAAACAAGTTGTGGTTAATGACAGGACAAACATTAAAATTATCTGTGAATTTCACAATACACTCCCTGATGACACCATATGTAGTGTTATTCTCATAGGTGAAAAATCATATGTTTATGATGTAAGAAATGAGAGGGTCACAGAGCAATTCTAGAGGCCCGATTCAAACACAGAGGCCCTTTGGATATAAAACAACACTTTACCGTCAGAAAATATATTACCTACCCATTTTATAGCACCTCTGCTCGTGGCAGAAAAGCTTTTATATATATTACCTACCCCCAAATAACACAGCACATCTGCCAAAAAGCCTAAATAAAGAAATATTGCAATTATTCTGTTGCGACAAGACCAAACCAGTTTGCATGACAATATCCGAGAAGGCAATACTAGGAATTTCCTCAATATGATAGATGGTAAGTAATTTTCCTGAAAAGAGCATAGTGTAGATAAGAATTTCTCTTTGAGTTCCATGACAAATGACATGTAATTTCCCTCGGAAAAGGCACGGTATAGGTAATGTCAACAGATATAATCTCCCAGGCATTTACTAATGATGATGAATAATATGTTATTTCTCTCTGAAAAGACACAATATAGATTATATCTGTTGACATACAACTCCCGGGCATGCAATAATTTATTGCTGGCCGAAACATGGGACTGGTCAACAGATTATAAAAACATGGAAACAATAAATTATGTTTGTCCGCCTCTCTCCCATTGTATTGATCAGGCAAAAATTGCCTGCATAACAGCAGTTAATAGCTGAGCTGTTATGCACAACACTCCACTAAGTTCTAAAACCCAATACCTATGAGCTGTATATCAATTCAAGATTTTGACAGAAAAAACACACTATAAACAATAAAATCATATGGGAACTTGGCACTGTTTTAAGTATAGACAAATCAATCTGAGGGGAGCTCTTCTTTTCTGAAAAATTCCCGAGGGCATTTTTACAAAATCCTTGGGTTAGGCAGGGTGCTACACTAAAGCAAAAAACTCATATGAACATGTTGAGCAAGTTTTAAGTGTAGCAAATCTGCATGAGAAGAGCTCTTCTTTTCTGAAAAATCCCCTTCGGGAATTTTTCCAAAATCCTTGGGTTAGGCAGAGTTCCACACTAGAGCAAAAAACTCCTATGCTCATGTTGAGCTTGTTTTAAGTATAGCCAAACCTGCTTGAGGGGGGCTCTTCCTTTCCGGCACTGGTTGTATCATCAATACCACTACTCTCCATAGATAACACTTCCAGGAAACATTATACATGTCTCTCCAGATGTTCCTGAGATATCATTCCAGCAATATGCCATACTTGTTGCTAGAAGCTCCATATATAACACTCCCTGGAAACATTATATTTTTCTCCAGATGTTAATCAGATAACATTTTAGTGATATCATAAGCTTGTTGCTAGATGCTCCGTAGATAACACTAACAGGAAATATTATATTTGTTTCCAGATGATCAGCAGAAAACATTGAAACTATATGCTATGCTTGTTGCTAGAAGCTCCGTAAATAACACTCCCAGGAAATGTTATATCTTTTGCCAGATGATCCGCAGATAAAATTCCAGCGATATGCTATGCTTTCATATGATTCACACATAACATTCCAGCGATATGCTACGCTTGTTGCTAGAAGCTCCATAGATAACACTCCCAGGAAATATAATATTTTCTATTTTTTTTTTTTTCAGATGATCCGCACCTAACATTCCAGGTATATGCTATGCTTGTTGCTAGAAGCTTCATAGATAACACTCCAGGAAACATTATATTTTTCTTCAAATGTTCCTCAGATAACATTCCAGCCATATGTTCTGCTTGTTCCTAGGGTCTCCGTAGATAACACTCCAAGGAAATATTATATTTTTATTTTTCAGATGATCCGCAGATACCTTTCCAGCAATATGCTATGATTGTTGCTAGAAGCTCCATGGATAACACTCCCAGGAAATATAATATTTTCTATCTTTTTTTTTTCAGATGATCCGCACATAACATTCCAGGTATATGCTATGCTTGTTGCTAGAAGCTTCATAGATAACACTCCAGGAAACATTATATTTTTCTTCAAATGTACCTCAGATAACATTCCAGCCATATGTTCTGCTTGTTCCTAGGGGCTCCGTAGATAACACTCCAAGGAAATATTATATTTTTATTTTTCAGATGATCCGCAGATACCTTTCCAGGAATATGCTATGATTGTTGCTAGAAGCTGCATAGATAACACTCCCAGGAAATATTATATATTTTTTTCCGGATTATCTGCATAAAACATTGCAGTGATATGTTATGTTATTTCTAGAAGCTCCATATATAACACTCCCAGTAAATATTATACTTTGTTGCAGATAGTGTTGCCCACGAGACGAGACTTTGGCCTGTCTGGTCTCGTGGAAATGCTGTCTCGTCTCGAAAATATTCGTTGTCGGGACACATGATCAATCTCGTCTCGACTCGAATTTTTAAAGCCTGTCCCGTCTCGTCCCGTGGGCAACACTAGTTAGTTGCAGATATTCCTCAGATAACATTCCAGCGATATGCTATGCTTGTTGCTAGAAGCTACATAGATAAGACTCCCAGGAAACATTATATTTCTCTCCAGATGTTCCTCAGATAACATTCCAGCGATATTCTATGCTTGTTGCTAAAGGTCTCGCGTGACAAGTTGAGTTCTGGGGAAAGTGGAAATCCGAGGGGGCCATATGGGTTTTGTCAAGAAAAAGGCAGACTGGTGGGGCAAAATTCCAATGTTGTCATCTACATATGTAAACAATTAACCGGCCACTCAGTTTAGATGTATATTTGCATAATTCAGAAAAAGGGGGTTCTGCATTGCAAAGTCAGGCAAGAAATGTGGGAGAAGCCTCGTTTCCCAAGATACTTGCCGATATCCGTGGCGGAGTGGTTAGCACAGCGCGCTACGACGCGAGAAGCCCAGGATTTGAATTCCGGCCTGTAGATGGTAGTGTTTTTGGGCGTGTCGCTTAATCAGTATCATCATATCGTCACTCATCGTCATCTTCGCGATTAGCCAAAAGTGGCAGGAAAGCGAAGTACGGTAAAATAAACCAAATCAATGAATCCAATTTGGATACAGGGTTATTAATTCATTCATGATTTTATTTATTTTACTTCGCCTTTCTGCCACTTTTTGCTAATCGCGAAGATCAAAATGACTGATGATAAGACGAAACTGATGAAGGGACAATCACAACGAACACCCACGCCAGAATTCGAACCCGGGACCTATGACGTCGAAGCTCTTTTATGCTAACCACTCGGCCACAAACCGTGAAAAGGGGTTACTAGAAGACTTGTAAGAGATTCTTACGTTGTGGACAATATTGTACCTACACCTATCAAGGAAGTTGCAAGAGAAAATCAATTTTCGATTTGAGGTCACAGTATGGAAATGTCTACTTGATCTTTGTTTTCCTTATTAAAGAACTGAATCCAATAGGAGATTTTGATAAAGAAACCAGATATTGTTGTATTGAGTGCGGATTTTTTTAGATATATTCTCTTCCGAAACACTGGAAGAGCCGTGTACTATTTAGACCAAGCATACATAAACGAACATCATACGGTACCAAAACGTGGCAATGTGACAAAGACGTTTTAAGGCCTTTACCACCAGGTGGAAAAGGAAGGAGAGGCTTCTAATGGCAACCATCGACGCACCACAGTTTGCAAGTAAAATATTTGGTGCCCTTAGTGAAATATATACATATATATATATATATCAAGAAGAGACGTATATAAGCATTGATGATGTCGGAGGGGCGGACAGACGTTTTAACCCAGTAACTTCCATTACGAAAAGGAAGGAGAAGAGAATGGAGGTAAGAGGAGCTCGCGACATTGCGTACAAAGCAAATATGGCCGTAATAGGTTAGAAGGTCGATATGCTTTTTTTTTAATTATAGGAACGCTGTGTTATACAGCTTTGCTAAGAAATGCTCTTGGTTATCACAGACATTCTGGTAACATATAGGCTATTGAGAATAGCAAAAAATTAGTGCGGTTGCAAACACTGATTTTGAAGGGTGGAGAACTCATTATGAGGGTCGTCACTGCCTCCGCGGTCAACTCGAATCGAATACTTTCTCTCCAGAGCTCAAGTTGTGGCGCGAGACCTATAGAAGCATCCTAGATAACACTCCCAGGAAATATTATAATTTTTGCCGGATGATCCGCAGATAACATTTCAGCGATATGCTATGCTTTTTGCTAGAAGCTCCGTACATAACACTCCCAGGAAATATTATATTTTTGCCAGATGATCTGCAGATAACATTCCAGCGATATGCTATACTTGTTGCTAGAAGCTCGGTAGATAACATTCCCAGGAAATATTATATTTTTTGCCAGATGATCCGCAGATAACATTCCAGCGATATGCTATGCTTGTTGCTAGAAGCTCCGTAGATAACATTCCCAGGAAATATTATATTTTTTGCCAAATGATCTGCAGATAATATTCCAGCGATATGCTATGCTTGTTGCTAGAAGCTCCGTAGATAACACTCCCAGGAAATATTATATATTATTTTAGATAATCCGCAGATAACATTCCAGCGATATGCTATGCTTGTTGCTAGAAGCTCCGTAGATAACACTCCCAGGAAATATTATATATTCTTTTAGATAATCCGCAGATAACATTCCAGCGATATTCTATGCTTGTTGCTAAAGGTCTCGCGTGACAAGTTGAGTTCTGGGGAAAGTGGAAATCCGAGGGGGCCATATGGGTTTTGTCAAGAAAAAGGCAGACTGGTGGGGCAAAATTCCAATGTTGTCATCTACATATGTAAACAATTAACCGGCCACTCAGTTTAGATGTATATTTGCATAATTCAGAAAAAGGGGGTTCTGCATTGCAAAGTCAGGCAAGAAATGTGGGAGAAGCCTCGTTTCCCAAGATACTTGCCGATATCCGTGGCGGAGTGGTTAGCACAGCGCGCTACGACGCGAGAAGCCCAGGATTTGAATTCCGGCCTGTAGATGGTAGTGTTTTTGGGCGTGTCGCTTAATCAGTATCATCATATCGTCACTCATCGTCATCTTCGCGATTAGCCAAAAGTGGCAGGAAAGCGAAGTACGGTAAAATAAACCAAATCAATGAATCCAATTTGGATACAGGGTTATTAATTCATTCATGATTTTATTTATTTTACTTCGCCTTTCTGCCACTTTTTGCTAATCGCGAAGATCAAAATGACTGATGATAAGACGAAACTGATGAAGGGACAATCACAACGAACACCCACGCCAGAATTCGAACCCGGGACCTATGACGTCGAAGCTCTTTTATGCTAACCACTCGGCCACAAACCGTGAAAAGGGGTTACTAGAAGACTTGTAAGAGATTCTTACGTTGTGGACAATATTGTACCTACACCTATCAAGGAAGTTGCAAGAGAAAATCAATTTTCGATTTGAGGTCACAGTATGGAAATGTCTACTTGATCTTTGTTTTCCTTATTAAAGAACTGAATCCAATAGGAGATTTTGATAAAGAAACCAGATATTGTTGTATTGAGTGCGGATTTTTTTAGATATATTCTCTTCCGAAACACTGGAAGAGCCGTGTACTATTTAGACCAAGCATACATAAACGAACATCATACGGTACCAAAACGTGGCAATGTGACAAAGACGTTTTAAGGCCTTTACCACCAGGTGGAAAAGGAAGGAGAGGCTTCTAATGGCAACCATCGACGCACCACAGTTTGCAAGTAAAATATTTGGTGCCCTTAGTGAAATATATACATATATATATATATATCAAGAAGAGACGTATATAAGCATTGATGATGTCGGAGGGGCGGACAGACGTTTTAACCCAGTAACTTCCATTACGAAAAGGAAGGAGAAGAGAATGGAGGTAAGAGGAGCTCGCGACATTGCGTACAAAGCAAATATGGCCGTAATAGGTTAGAAGGTCGATATGCTTTTTTTTTAATTATAGGAACGCTGTGTTATACAGCTTTGCTAAGAAATGCTCTTGGTTATCACAGACATTCTGGTAACATATAGGCTATTGAGAATAGCAAAAAATTAGTGCGGTTGCAAACACTGATTTTGAAGGGTGGAGAACTCATTATGAGGGTCGTCACTGCCTCCGCGGTCAACTCGAATCGAATACTTTCTCTCCAGAGCTCAAGTTGTGGCGCGAGACCTATAGAAGCATCCTAGATAACACTCCCAGGAAATATTATAATTTTTGCCGGATGATCCGCAGATAACATTTCAGCGATATGCTATGCTTTTTGCTAGAAGCTCCGTACATAACACTCCCAGGAAATATTATATTTTTTGCCAGATGATCTGCAGATAACATTCCAGCGATATGCTATACTTGTTGCTAGAAGCTCGGTAGATAACATTCCCAGGAAATATTATATTTTTTGCCAGATGATCCGCAGATAACATTCCAGCGATATGCTATGCTTGTTGCTAGAAGCTCCGTAGATAACATTCCCAGGAAATATTATATTTTTTGCCAAATGATCTGCAGATAATATTCCAGCGATATGCTATGCTTGTTGCTAGAAGCTCCGTAGATAACACTCCCAGGAAATATTATATATTATTTTAGATAATCCGCAGATAACATTCCAGCGATATGCTATGCTTGTTGCTAGAAGCTCCGTAGATAACACTCCCAGGAAATATTATATATTCTTTTAGATAATCCGCAGATAACATTCCAGCGATATTCTATGCTTGTTGCTAAAGGTCTCGCGTGACAAGTTGAGTTCTGGGGAAAGTGGAAATCCGAGGGGGCCATATGGGTTTTGTCAAGAAAAAGGCAGACTGGTGGGGCAAAATTCCAATGTTGTCATCTACATATGTAAACAATTAACCGGCCACTCAGTTTAGATGTATATTTGCATAATTCAGAAAAAGGGGGTTCTGCATTGCAAAGTCAGGCAAGAAATGTGGGAGAAGCCTCGTTTCCCAAGATACTTGCCGATATCCGTGGCGGAGTGGTTAGCACAGCGCGCTACGACGCGAGAAGCCCAGGATTTGAATTCCGGCCTGTAGATGGTAGTGTTTTTGGGCGTGTCGCTTAATCAGTATCATCATATCGTCACTCATCGTCATCTTCGCGATTAGCCAAAAGTGGCAGGAAAGCGAAGTACGGTAAAATAAACCAAATCAATGAATCCAATTTGGATACAGGGTTATTAATTCATTCATGATTTTATTTATTTTACTTCGCCTTTCTGCCACTTTTTGCTAATCGCGAAGATCAAAATGACTGATGATAAGACGAAACTGATGAAGGGACAATCACAACGAACACCCACGCCAGAATTCGAACCCGGGACCTATGACGTCGAAGCTCTTTTATGCTAACCACTCGGCCACAAACCGTGAAAAGGGGTTACTAGAAGACTTGTAAGAGATTCTTACGTTGTGGACAATATTGTACCTACACCTATCAAGGAAGTTGCAAGAGAAAATCAATTTTCGATTTGAGGTCACAGTATGGAAATGTCTACTTGATCTTTGTTTTCCTTATTAAAGAACTGAATCCAATAGGAGATTTTGATAAAGAAACCAGATATTGTTGTATTGAGTGCGGATTTTTTTAGATATATTCTCTTCCGAAACACTGGAAGAGCCGTGTACTATTTAGACCAAGCATACATAAACGAACATCATACGGTACCAAAACGTGGCAATGTGACAAAGACGTTTTAAGGCCTTTACCACCAGGTGGAAAAGGAAGGAGAGGCTTCTAATGGCAACCATCGACGCACCACAGTTTGCAAGTAAAATATTTGGTGCCCTTAGTGAAATATATACATATATATATATATATCAAGAAGAGACGTATATAAGCATTGATGATGTCGGAGGGGCGGACAGACGTTTTAACCCAGTAACTTCCATTACGAAAAGGAAGGAGAAGAGAATGGAGGTAAGAGGAGCTCGCGACATTGCGTACAAAGCAAATATGGCCGTAATAGGTTAGAAGGTCGATATGCTTTTTTTTTAATTATAGGAACGCTGTGTTATACAGCTTTGCTAAGAAATGCTCTTGGTTATCACAGACATTCTGGTAACATATAGGCTATTGAGAATAGCAAAAAATTAGTGCGGTTGCAAACACTGATTTTGAAGGGTGGAGAACTCATTATGAGGGTCGTCACTGCCTCCGCGGTCAACTCGAATCGAATACTTTCTCTCCAGAGCTCAAGTTGTGGCGCGAGACCTATAGAAGCATCCTAGATAACACTCCCAGGAAATATTATAATTTTTGCCGGATGATCCGCAGATAACATTTCAGCGATATGCTATGCTTTTTGCTAGAAGCTCCGTACATAACACTCCCAGGAAATATTATATTTTTTGCCAGATGATCTGCAGATAACATTCCAGCGATATGCTATACTTGTTGCTAGAAGCTCGGTAGATAACATTCCCAGGAAATATTATATTTTTTGCCAGATGATCCGCAGATAACATTCCAGCGATATGCTATGCTTGTTGCTAGAAGCTCCGTAGATAACATTCCCAGGAAATATTATATTTTTTGCCAAATGATCTGCAGATAATATTCCAGCGATATGCTATGCTTGTTGCTAGAAGCTCCGTAGATAACACTCCCAGGAAATATTATATATTATTTTAGATAATCCGCAGATAACATTCCAGCGATATGCTATGCTTGTTGCTAGAAGCTCCGTAGATAACACTCCCAGGAAATATTATATATTCTTTTAGATAATCCGCAGATAACATTCCAGCGATATGCTATGCTTGTTGGTAGAAGCTCCGTAGATAACACTCCCAGGAAATATTATATTTTTTTGCCAGATGATCCGCAGATAACATTCCAGCGATATGCTATGCTTGTTGGTAGAAGCTCCGTAGATAACACTCCCAGGAAATATTATATTTTTTTGCCAGATGATCCGCAGATAACATTTCAGCGAATATGCTATGCTTGTTGCTAGAAGCTCCATAGATAACACTCCCAGGAAATATTATACTTTTTTCCAGATGACCTGCAGAAAACATTGCAACGATATGCTATGCTTGTTGCTAGAAGTTCCGTAGATATTATATCAGGAAATATTATATTTTTTGCCAGATGATCCGCAGATAACATTTTAACGATATGCTTTACTTGTTGCAAGATGCTCTGTACAAGATGCTCAGTAGATAACACTCCTAGGAGATATTATATTTCTTGCCAGAGGATGCCCAGATAACATGCCAAATGATCCACAGTTAACATGCCAAATGATCCACAGATAACATTCCAACGATATGCTTTGCTTTTTGCTAGAAGCTCCGTAGATAACACTCACAGGAAATATATTTCTTGCCATAGGATTCGCAGATAACATTCGAACGATATGCTTTACTTGTTGCGAGAGGCTCCGTAGATGTCACTTCTAGGATATATTTCATTTCTTGTCAGAGGATCCTCAGATAACATTCCAAAGATATGCTTTACTTGTTGCTAGAGACTTTGATAGATACACACCAAAGAAATATATTTTCTTGCCAGGGGATCCGCAATATGCCTTCTTCGTTGCATCAATTATTGTAGATAACAGTTCGAGTATATGCTTTATTTATTGCAAGAGGCTCCATAGATAACACTCGAACGAGATGCTTTATTTGTTTGCAAGAGACTCTGAAAGTGTGACTTCGGGCAGATGCTTCATTGCTTGCAAGAGGCTCCGTGAACGATGTGCGCCATTTTATGCAATAAGCTCAGTAGTGAACACGCGGAGAAGGGCCATTTTTCATTGCAAAGTGTTTTCTAGATGATTCTTCAACTAAGATGTTTTTTTCATTCTTTTTTGTATTAGACTGTGTATTATCCTAAAAGAATCCATATTTATTCAATAGGTTCTATAGGTAACATTGCAATGAGACGCTTTATTTTATTATATTTTAGTTGGCTGCAGGTTCTGTAGATAACGCTCGAACTAGGTTCCTTTGTTTTTTTTTTCAGAAACCTACATACTTAACACTGTAGCCAGGTGTTTTATTTTTTGCAGGTGTTGCAAGACGCTCTAGATAACACTCCAACCAGAGAAGTTCCGCATATAACGCGTTGACGATGAGCGTCATTTTATACACAAAATGTCGTTGACAATACGCTGGGAGAGACATTTTTCATTGTAAGGTATTCCTAGAAAATCCTCCAACGAGATATTTTGTTTAAATTCTTGACAAAATACTCGGTAGATAACAGTCCAACGAGATGCTTCATTTTCTGCAAAAGATTTTCTTCAACTCTTAAACAAGGTGTCTCATTTTTACATGATTACAAGAGTCCGTAAGCAGAGTGAATAATAAAACATTTAGTGATCGAGTGTGTAGCATCACTATAGGGGAACCACAAGGAAAGAAACCTGCGCAGACCCCATCGCGCTGGCGGGTGGGGGAAAAAGACAGGAGGAAGGAGCCTTCAGAGCGGCCAACGTCAGTGTTGCCAGACCTATTGATTTCTCGGTAGGATTCCATAATAACCTATTGGTATGGAACCTCCAACGGCCAGCTTAAAAACACGTTTCCTGCTCATCTTACTTGAACATGGAGGGGAGATGTGGAGTGGAACTTCACTCAGCCGTGAAAAGTGCTGTTTGAAATGTGAAATTATGTCAAACGCTACTCACGGGCCTCCCCGATGGCGCAGTGGTATCGTCGTCGCCTTGTAATCAAGGGGTCCCGGGTTCGATACCCGGTGGAGGCACAAGTGGTTCGGATCCCACTTTAAACTGTAGGTCCAGTCCCGATTAGCCTTACTGTGCATAAAGTGGACTTAAAACACCAAATCAAAATCAAATCAAACGCTACTCAATTGTGCTAGGACATTATTTTATTACTTTTACTACATTACTATTTTTAGATGGCTGTATTTTATCCCACCCCAAAACTCTATTTCTATTTTAGTTATTTTACGTCGCTTTTGTGCCTCTACGGGTAAGTACGACAATATGGATGAATGAAATACTGATGAAATGGATGAAGTGACACAAACACAGTGAAATGTACTTGCCTTACGAGGTAGAAACACTGACTTCGTAGCGTGGGCAAATTATGTTATACATGCATGTGTTTGTGGGTGTGTGTGTATTTCTAGCAGATGGGGAGGATGGGTGGCACCCTAGCATAAGCGTTGCCATCTTGAATTATTGAGGAAGACATGCTATCTAATTCACCAAATATATTTCACATACGTAATGCATTTTCTCATTATGGTGCAGGAAGCGTGCCCACCCCTATCGATAGCTGTACACCGAACACCAGCAGAAGGTAAATTGATTTGTTATTGTTAGCATTCGACTTGAAAGATTGTGGAAAATCGCCGACAACGAAAGCTTAGCTTCATCTGTGAACACAACTTTCTACCATTTCCTGTCATAAAAATTCCTCGCGATAATAGAGGCATCGCAAACCCCTTGTGTCGGTGCTGAAAAAGGGCAAATTTGAGGGTGTTTTCCACGCACCCTCTAACCAGAAAATGCGGAAGAGATGAAAGATGTTGGTCGGTTCCCTCGGGCGGTTTACTTTCTTTTGTTTGAAACATGTCCACTCCTGAAATGGAGATCTTCGGTATATGTTCGCCAAACACAGGGTGCTGGGTTTAGCACCATTGTTACAAAAGCATCTGTGACGTTTACATCGTAAACAATGCGCGCCACTCCAGCGCCGTTCATCCGCTACTATTAGATCATCGGATTTTGTAGCAGATCTTCTGGTTTTCCAAGGAACAATCTCCCGAATTTTTCAAATCTGACCTGGCAACACTGCCCCGAACACCGATAACGGCAGGGAAGTTGCGCGAACGCTTTGGACGGAAGGTTTTTTTCCTTGTGGTCGAGCTATAGTATATGGAATGAATTTTATTTCAACCCAAGGGTTTTTAGCACATATTTAATTCAACCGCAACGTAGGCTGATATGAAGAAATAAAGCCTAACGTTGACATTACACTTTGGATTATTTCGAGTTGTGTTGCCAGCAAATGTAGGGGTGAACGTTTGTTTTGACAGCGATGCACATAACGTCGTTCCTAGCACGACAGAGGTTAAATCATATTGCTCTCTTTGTAGGGGGTAGTATTCAACAATATAGTTTGCGAGAACGTCAACTAACGTCGACTAAAAAGCCAGGAAGAGGTGTATCTGCCCAATTAACGTCTAGTGCCTTTTTATGGTTAACGACACACACACGAAAAAGGGTTCTCGTACGTTGTTCAGATAAACTGTCATTTGTCATTTCGTTTCCATGCCAGCCTTGCGCATGCGCAGTATCCGAGTTGGAGAACGAACGTGTAACATACATTCTACCAGGGTGCGAAATCATTTTAGACTGGTGGGGGGAGAAACATATTAATCTACAAACCCCCTCCCCTTTCCCCCATATACGATATACATATTTATAATGTTATTAAAAGTACAAATAAATTACTAAATTACATTACAATCCGAGAATTAGGTATTCCTTATAAATTTAAAACAAACAATCGTGCCGCCCCTATCAAAGTGCCGCTCTAGGCCCGGGCCTATGAGGCCTATTGGGAAATTCGGGCCTGCTTACTTATATAAACGTTACTGACGTTAGAATTCTTGTTATTAGTAAGTAGAATTTACTTGATAATGCTTTGGGTGTAATCAACATGGAATTGAAAAGACACTTTTGCTTATAATTAATTTATAATTATTTACAATTACTTGATATGGTCTATCTTCTCAAAAATCTAAAAAAAACATTTGATAAAACAATGCTGTCATCGCCCAACGGGGATGACAGACAGCTGGGAAAATTAAAAGAGTAGTTGTATTGACTGTATTACTGGCGCGAGAAAGTACGAACCCCTCTCCAGCAGCTTTGGCCATACTTAAAACTTGCTCAACATGCCTACATGAGCTTTTTGCTCAAGTGTGGAGCTCTTATAATTCAAGATTTTTGTAAAAAATGCCCTCGGGAATTTTTCAGAAAGTACGAACCCCTCTCTAGCAGATTTGCTATACTTAAAACTTGCTCAACATGTCCATTTGTTTAAGTGTGGCACCTGCCTAACCCAAGAATTTTATAATTCGGAAAATATCAACCCCCCCCCCTCAAGCAGATTTACAAAATTGCATTAGTTTGTCTATAAACTTGTATCCATACCCACCTATACATATTTACTTCAGGTTTAAGTTCAATTGGATACTATTCAATTTGCTTATTTAATATTAAAACAATGCAATATGCAGAGCCTACCTCTAGAATCGCTTCGTGTTTGCATGTTTCTCCTCTGTGTCAGTGTATGGGAATTCCCGAGACGGTAGTATTGATTTTTGCCTTGCCCTCAGCGCCAGTATTTACAGAAATTCCCGAATATTGCGTCATTCAGTATTGTGAGACTGACTGAGGAGAATAGATGTGTTGATACAGTACTTCTCATACTTACAGGTTTAAATTCATATTGAACAATATAAAATCTGTTATTTGTTGTAATCCACTCATATTTAGAGTCAAGCTTATATTTGTCCCAGCGTGTTATACATAACAAGGTTATTGCCATTCAAGATATGCATGTTCGTGCAGGCATTTGCGCTGGGTCAATGTGAATGATTTTATACTTGTGGGATATTGGCTTTACAACCTGTCATAAGATTAATATTATTAATATTAATCCATAGAGATTAGATTTGAATCCCAGGAAATTTTATATAAATACCAAAGCCAAAAATATTAAGTGTATACACACATACACACATATACACACATACAAATCACACAGCTGAACCCAACTGATATTTTTTATTCAGTATAAAGTTTTGAATTGAAACCCAGGAAATTGTATATAATAAACAACAACAAAAATGCCGAATCAAAAATATTGCAATCAGTGCAATAAGAATATATCCAGCTCTAATTGGGCCAAGCATCAAAAAATTTGTAATCCAGACAAATACAAAACTCCCACAATAATTTGCCCCAAATGCAATAGAAAATATAACATGGAATACTTCACGTATAAACATAAAGATACTTGCTCTGTACAGTCATCAACATTGCCCCCTCAACCATCTACATCTGGTCTGAAAAGAAAGCACGAAGCACCTCTTAATGCCAGAGCAACAAAGCAGCCACGCTATGCACCCATCCGTAGCAGTTTTAATACCCAACTTAGGGATTATCGGTTTGTATCGGAGCCAAGATGCGGCATTGAGAATTTCTTGAACAGTGTAAATCCTAATGTGCAGGCAATTCTCAATGCACAAAATGGGTCTTATAAGCTGTTCCTCAAATTGTTTGTACAATATAAGAAGCCAAATGACACAAAATTTACACACCCCCACGTAACAGAAACTGTACCGGTATATTCAAACGCAAATTTAGACACAATAATAAGCAGATTGATGGATCAACTGAACATGAAACACTCTGAATTTGCGGCAAAAGAGTCCGGATGGAGCCTATGTGGCTCTTCGCACAAGTTATATGTTAATATTTCTGAATTCAGCCCATTAAAAGGTTCCACTTATGTGCCATTACCTGCCAATATCAAAAACAAAAAAGCCGTGGTCAATATAAAAAATAATGACGCGAAATGCTTTTTGTGGTGTATATTAGCTGCTTTGTATCCAGTTTCAAAGGATCCTCAGAGAATAACTTATTACAAACAACATGAGCACGATTTTGACGATGTAATGGAGGGTTTGGAATATCCAATGTCTGTTCAGAATATTGACAAATTTGAAAAAAGGGCCAGGCACATCGATGGCAAGCAATTATCTATTAATGTATTTACTTGTTCCACTGGCAATTGCCCGATAGCACCTCTCAGAATCAGTACACTTGATGATGAATCTGCTATTCCGATTGATCTGCTCTTAATTGAAGGGGATGGCACATATCATTACACTCTGATACATAATCTTGAAGCTTTAGTGAGAAAGCAAATAGACAAATCCAATACAATATTCAAGTTGTGCAGAAGATGCTTAACTATATTTTATGGTCAAAAAATGGTAAATGGGGTTCGGGAAGAGAGTGCAGAAATTGCTAAAAACAAGCTAATTGAGCATCTGAAATACTGTGGCAATCATAAACCTGTTCATATGGTGATGCCCAATCCAAGTGAAAATTGCAAATTCAAAAAGTATGAAGCCTTGTTGGAACACCCGGCATATATTGTCTGGGATTCCGAATCAAATCTCAAATCTCTTGCATCCTGCAATCCAGATCCAGAAGAATCCTCAATTACACCATACCAGCAACATGAACCTTCCAGCTTTTGTTATGTGGTTGTACAGGATGGTGTTGTTATTAAAGAATATTCATACAAGGGACCAAATGCCATCAAAATATTTGCACATAGAATAGAAAATGAGTGCCGTGACATAGCATCTAACATCTTATTAAAATCAAAGCCTATGTTGCCTTTAACAGAGGAACAGATTGAAGATTTCAACAATGCAGAAAAATGCCCGGTATGTGATTGTGAATTTTCAGATACAAATATCAAGGTTCATCACCATTCTCATACAGATGGTAAATTCTTAATGGCCCTGTGTAATAGCTGTAATATTCAGATCAAGAGACCAAGATTTGTCCCCATATTTTGCCACGGAGCATCCAATTATGATTTTCATCATTTAATCAGGTACGAGGGGTTTGAGAAGCAGAATTTAAATATTTTAGCTGAAAATGATGAAAAATATATATCTATTAGCAAGATAATTAAAGTTGATGGTGTTCCTATTCACATAAGATTTCTTGATTCTTACAGATTTTTATCTGCTAGCCTGGCTACACTGGCCACTCAATTATCTGATGATCAATTAAAAATCACACGTGCATCGTTTCCAAATCTGGACCTGAAATTAATTAGGCGGAAGGGTGTATATCCATATGACTATGTTACAGATTTTTCTAAATTTGATGAGTGTTCCCTGCCACCACAAGAAGCGTTTTACAGCAAAATCAGAGGATCTGGAATCAGTGATGATGATTATCACCATGCTCAGTTGATGTGGAACGATTTAAAATGCAAGACATTTGGTGATTATCACATGGCATATTTGAAACTTGATGTCACTCTCTTAGCTGATATATTGCAAGCATTCAGAAAATCTTCCATGAAAAATTATGGACTGGACCCAGAGTATTTTTACAGTGCCCCGGGCCTAGCATGGGCCGCAATGTTTTTCAACACCAAAAAGCAATTGGATCTGATCCACGATCAAGATACGTATCTGTTTATGGAGCAATGTATAAGAGGGGGGATGGTGCAATGTTCCCAGAGATATGCCAGAGCAAATAACAAGCATATGCCTGATTATGATCCAGCACGGCCATCAAATTATATACTGTATGTGGATGCAAACAACCTCTATGGTCACGCTATGATGGATAAACTGCCATATGCAGGGCTTGAGTGGGTAGAAGATTTTAATATTGAAGATCTTCAGGATTTTGATGACAGTGAATATGGCCTCTTCTTAGAGGTTGATCTGACAATTCCTGATGATTTACACAATAAATTTTCTGATCTGCCCCCAATTCCCGAGGTTCAGTGCTCACCTGGCTCTAAACAGAAGAAGCTCATGATGACCCTGGAGTCAAAACAGGATTATGTCATATATTACAAAAACCTCCAGTTCCTGATGAAACATGGTGTCCAAGTGACCAAAATTGGAAAAGTTTTGAGGTTCAGGCACTCAAGATGGTTGAAACCATACATTGATACAAACACGGAGCTTCGAACATCTGCAAAAAGCGAATTTGATAAGGGCTTGTTTAAATTGATGGTGAATTCAGTGTATGGCAAAACAATTGAAAATGTCAGAAAACATACCGATGTTAAAATAATTACTGACCCCAGCCTGAGCAAGAAATTGGTTGCAAAGCCTAATTTCAATTACAGAAGAATTTATGATGAGCACATGGCACTTTTCAACATGATGAAAACAAAGATCAAATTTGATAAACCTATTTATGTAGGGGCTGTGATATTGGAATTGTCCAAATTACATATGTTAATATTGTATTATGATGTGCTGAAACCTTTTTATGGTGATCGTGTAAAATTATTGTACATGGACACGGATAGTTTTATTCTTGATATTCAAACAGAAGATGTTTATCAAGATATGGTACAGCCTGAATTGTTTCCATACTTTGATACCAGTGAACATACAAGAATTCAACCCCACAACAAAAACGTGCCTGGCAAGTTAAAAGATGAGACATGTGGTGATGTTATTGTGGAATTTGCTGGGTTAAGTGCCAAGGTGTATAGTTTTAAAACATGTAGTGCTGTTGTCAAAAAGGCCAAGGGTATTGGCAGAGTTACTGTGGAAAAAGATCTTGTATTTGAAGATTATAAAAATTGCATCAAATCCCAGAGTTCAATCAGAACATCAGAAAATAGAATTCAGAGTGAGGATCACTTGTTGACTTCAAATGTTGTAAGAAAAGTGGCCCTGGACCCACATGATGATAAGAGATGCATTTTATCATGTTGCATACATACTCTACCATGGGGGCATTGCGATTTGAAAAATGGGAAACAATGCCCAATTACAGAGCATGATTTGAAATAAATAAACATGCCTATGAACTTATTTGGGTTCAAGAAACAGGCTATTATGGACCTGCCAACACCACAACCCTCTCCTGATATGCTGTCTAAACTGAGTGGCTTGTTAATTATTCATCTGAACAGCATACTTACAGATAATGATGATGAAACAGGCAAAATATTGTACATATTTAACAATAATTTAAATCATTACCAATTACCTGTAGGTGGTCAATTGCAATTTATTACAACTCCTGAGGGTGATGTCAAGATTTCAGTAGGGAGAAATATTTATAGAATTAAGCACTCAAACATGGTTTCTGGCACTGTATATACGGTTTCTGCTGGTGACTGCTTATATATTGAGGTCCCGGGATCATATGACAAGCTTATACCCTTTTTTATAGAATTAAGAATCAGATATTCAATAATAAATAACCAGTAAAACAAAAATGCCTAATGATATATTTGGCCACACAAGACATGAAGATCACAGTGATGAGATTCTGATGCTTGATGTCAGAGTCAAAAAATTAAGAAGTGATTTACAAGCTTTACAGACCACACTCAATGCCAGTCTTCAATTAGAAATTACAAATTTACAATCACAATGCATGGACCCTCTTCTTAAAATTGATTCTGAACTCAAATTGCTGCTTCAGAAATATACTGATCTGGCAACATTGGATAATTTTCAAAGTTTAGAAGAAGCTGTAGCAGCTCTTCAAGCCAAATTTAAGACCCAGGCTAACAACTCCGAGCAATTGAAACAGCAATTGGAAGAGCAAATAAATAATGTCCAGACACAGCTCCAAACAATTGTCAAAAGCATAAAATCACAAGAAGATTTTGATCTAGTGATTTCCACTCTAAAGGAACAGATTCAATCATTACAGATACCTAATCTGGATCCTCTGAACAATGCCATAGCCGAGGTTAAAGAAAAAATTGAGACACTTGAAAATTTTATGAACAACTTGCCATCTTCTGATGCTTTGAATGCAATAACTCGGAGTGTAGCAAATATTAAGCTGCAACTTGAAACATATGAAGATTTTGGAAAAATTCAAAGTTCCATAACCCATCTTGAAGGTACAATAGCAGCAGTGCAAAGTGATTTGGCAAATGTACTAGAATCCCGATTGCCTGGGATTGTAGATACACTTGTCAGTGTCCAGCAACAGATCACAAAGCTTGAAAACCTCAACACTGAATCTGAGCTATCTCATTTTCATCACTTGATCGATGATATCCAAACAAAGCTTGAAATTTTACAACAATCCACACCCTCTCAGGCAGATATAGCCCTGCTCCAAAATGCCATGCAAAATGTGGCTGATGCTTCTGAATTAAACAATGTAAAATTGGCACTTGAATTTTTGCAGAATACAGTATCAAATCTTCCTACATCACAGGAACTTAAAAATATTAAGAGGGCAGTGAATCGCATATTGAAATCAGAAGATATCAAGAATATCCAGGCAGAGATCAAACAACTCACTCAGACAGTGGCCACTCTACCAACCAATCAACAT
Organism: Lepisma saccharinum; assembly: GCF_977018435.1. NCBI lineage: Eukaryota > Metazoa > Arthropoda > Insecta > Zygentoma > Lepismatidae > Lepisma > Lepisma saccharinum. The sequence goes on along the minus strand of NC_139238.1, from coordinate 64,459,668 downwards.
ATTAATGAACTGCATGCCCTGTTTGAGGATATCAGAAGACAGGTCCATGATCTTACTGCTCAAAATTCAAAATTGGCAGTTGTTGAAAATTTGCAACAAATTGTAGCTAATATCAAGCAACAGCTAGGGACCATGGAATCCAATCAAGCAAATGCTCTGTCTGTTTTTGCCACCCAGCTACAAGAGATTGTGCAACAATACAAGAAACTTGTTGTGGACGTAAAAATCAAGCCAGGCCACGATGATGTTGTTAGGACCATCAATGAGCACCTTGAATCTGTAACAAGCAGATTGCTTACAGCAGAAAAAGAAATAACGGGCATAATCGAGAATCCAAAACATACAGTAATTCTTGAATTGTACAGCATCCCCAACAAAGAATATGATTCACCATTTACACCAGGTGGCAAAATATATATGCTGTCCCCTGCACAATTTTATTACCAGTTTTTTGTTGGGGGCACACTGAGACCAATCAAGATCAAATATTGGCATCAGCCACAGGCACACCACTACCCCACCTTATCAATAACAAATGCTGACAACAAACCAAAAATCACCAGTGTAGAATTGGAGGATTTTACAGATCCCAATACATTAGAAACCGCCTATACTGAAGATGATGGCTCTCTGGAATTTAAAATACAAATAGGGGACAAATTATATTTAGAAAATCCTGCAGTCTCAGCTGCTGAACACCCCATAGTTGCAATATTCTTGTTTACATATTATGTCTAGACAAATTATTGTTGATGAATTACACAGACAAGCCAGACATAATTTTAAGAGACTTCCAGTAGTCACAAAAGGCATAGATGATTTATGGCAGAGCGACTTGATTGAGTTGTCAAGTGGGCAGTTGAAAAACTTAGACAAAATCAACAAGGGCTACAAGTATCTACTCACTGTAATAGACACATTTTCAAAATTTGCCTGGGCTGTGCCACTCAAATCCAAGACTGGAAAATGTGTTACAGAATCCTTCAGGACAATCATCAATCATTCAGGAAGATCACCGCGCTATTTGCAAACAGATAATGGCAAAGAATTTTATAATTCAGTGTTTCAACAATTTATTAAAAGCCAGGCAATAAAACATTACTCGAGTTACAGTGACCTCAAAGCCTCAATTGTAGAGAGATTCAACAGAACCTTAAAAAATCTTATGTATAAACAATTCACACTGCAAGGTAATTATAAATGGCTTAATATTCTTCCAGAACTTCTACATAAATATAACAACTCGGTCCATTCCACAATCAACATGAAACCCTCTGAAGTAACTTCATCTGATGAGCAAAAATTGATCAGCACTGTTTATTATCCTAGATACCAGCCAACAACAAGAAGGGCCAAATACAGGGTGGGCGACCAAGTAAGAATCAGCAAATATAAGCACTTATTCAAGAGAGGCTTTACGAGAAACTGGAGCACCGAATTATTTACAGTGGTTCAAGTTAAACCCGGGACCCTTAACACATATATAATAAAAGATCACCGAGGAGAAATTCTCAAAGGCAGGTTCTATGAACAAGAGCTCAGCAAAACTAAACAGCCCGACACATATCTCATAGAAAAAATCATCCGCAGAAAAGGCAACAAGTTATTTGTCAAATGGCTGGGTCATCCGGAAAACAGCTGGATCGATGCAGACAAAGTGATAATATGAGCACCTGGGATGTTATAAAAAGGCTGCCAGAACCTGAACAGCAGAATAAGAGAAATGGCAACTTGCTGCCTGATAATATTAGGTGTCTTATTGTTGGGCCATCTGCTTGTGGTAAAACTACACTAATGGTTGATAATTTTTTATTGGCACCCAACTGGTTAGACTGGAAAAACAGGCACTTGTATGTTTTCTCTAAGAGCTTGGAACAATTAAAATATCAGCAGCTGATGAAGCTATATGATGGATTGGATATTGCCACTTTTGAACCAGATGTTAAGCCATTAGATGAATGTCTCGATAATTCTGTTGTTGTGTTTGATGACGTTATACTGGATAATCAAAACAAGGTTAGAAATTTCTTTACACAGGGCCGACACAAAAACATTGACTGCTTCTACCTGGCACAGACTTTTTCTAAAATACCGAAGCAACTGATCCGAGACAACAGCAATTTTATATGTGTGTTTCATCAAGATCATACCAACCTCAAACACATACACGATGAATATGTAGGTGGGGACTTGAGCTACAATGATTTTTCCAAGTTTTGCAGCAAGTGCTGGAGCCAGGACAGTTATGGGTTTGTCACAATTGATATGACAAGAACACCTAATACTGGCAAATACAGAAATAAAATCAACGATTTTCTAGACGTTGAGACATAAATAAACAACCATGAAACGACCAGTCATTGATGATCTTAAGTTAAGAGATTATCTTGTAAAAAGATTTAAGGGATGGAAATCAGAGAACCGTGGAATTTATGAAAAACACAAACAAACAGAACAGCCTGTCATTGATGCTATTAATAATTTAGGTAAGAATATCAAAACTGTTACAGAGCAGAATCAAGATTTGATCACGGAGCTTGTGCCTGTAGCTGCAAGGAACATATTAGATTATCCATTCACCCCACTTTCCAGTATTCATACACCTAGTCCTGTTGCTCCTAGAAGAATTGAAGCTACTCTGGATCCTATTGAATTGGGTCTTCTTGCTCAAAAAAATTTAACCACACCTAAAGACAACAAAGATGAGGTTTTTGGCTTATATGCCGACACAGAGCTTGATGGCAGCATTATTCATAGAATCGGCAATTTCAGAGTAACTTTTATGGGGGATGATATCATTGTTTATTCAGAATCTCGTCTCGGAGAAAAAGGTGCTTTTGTTAAGTACCCCGGAACACCTGGATTGTGGGAACTGATGACTAGGAAAAGGCCTGGCAGCTATACAGATCAAGATTATGAACATTACAAAGAAATATTAATAAAATCAGATGCTCTATACCAGAACAATGATCCCACACAAAAAAGAGTCAAGTCGAGCAGTGGGGCAAAATACAATAATTTAATCAAGCCCATATGGTCACAGATTAAGACTGGCAGTGGAATCAAACAATACAATACTCTGCCTAAAGAATTTGTGTGGGTTGATGATGTCAGGAAACTTGTAGATAGGTTGCTGGTAATAGCTGGGGAGGAAAATGCAGGGAACCACAATTTTTACAATGAAAAGGTTGGAATTATGGACATGATAAGCACAAAATTGTCTAATTTTATAGTGAATGACCCTAAGGGGATTGGATATCTCATAAAAATTATTAATACTCTACCACCTAAATTTTGGAATGTTTCTGAGGGTCGGGGCCTTGTTAATGACATTATAAACAAGCTGCCATTTGAACTACACATTCCAGGCTATCAGTATTGTGGTCCAGGGACAAAATTGGACCATAGATTAAACAGAGGGGATCCTGGTGTAAATCCCCTAGATGCTGCTTGTAGAGACCATGACATAGCATACAACACACATTCTGATCTTGACAAGAGACATGTTGCAGACAAGAAATTAGAAGAGGCTGCATTTGGTAGATTTGTAAGCAAAGATTCTTCTTTGAGTGAAAAAATAGCAGCATTGGGAACCACCATAGCTATGAGCACCAAACAAAAACTGGGGTGGGGGCTGTGAATATGTATATAATAAACCTACAATGAAGGCCAAGGGTGTTATGTATCAAATACCTTATGCAGGTCTCAAATCTCTTAAAACTATTGATAGTCTTTTGACCAAAAAGCAGCGCAAGAAAAAAAGCTCTTGTATTGCAAAGGGGCATGGTATGAAATTGTTGCTTAGCACCCCCCAATTAAAAAAATTACAGCAATCAAGAAAAAAATCACATGTGGGGGGATTCATATTTACTATCCCGGCCATCTTAGCTGCTCTCGGGGCTGTTGGGAGCTTGGCCGGGGGATCAGCTGCCATAGCAAAAACAGTAATAGATGCCAAGAAAAATAGGGCAGAATTAGATGAGCAGAGGCGCCATAACCTGGCCATGGAGAAAAAAGGCAAAGGTGTTAAGAGAGCCATGAATAAGTTTAAAAAAAACAAGTGCCGCTTACAAACCAAGATATTGAAGCTTTAATCAAGCCATTGGGCATCAAACATTTTAGGGGTGTGTACATGTCTGATTCTTTACCGGAACAACCACTCAACAAAGAGTGTGGCATTGTTAATTTGGATGAGTACAAAAATCAGGGCACCCACTGGATCTGTTATCTTAAATATTTAAACGATGAGGCATTTGTGTTTGATTCATTTGGAGGTGTTCCTCCTGAAAATTTAGTAAAATATTTAAAATCACCCAATCTTTATTACAATAATGCCCGTGTTCAAAACTTCAAAGATGTTAATTGCGGACATTTGTGTTTATCCGTTCTCAGATACATGTCTCAAATAAATAAACCATCAATTGAAAATTTTCAAAAAGCCCTGTGGTATCTGAAACATCATGGGGGTATTCCATCTCACCAGCCAAAATTCAATATTGAAACTCAAATTGCATGATGATATAGTGTATCCCAAAACAATAGCTCTCAGAGCATTTTACGGCATGTACCTGATCCCAAATATTACACGCCACAACAACACAATTGCAGTAGGGGATCAAAAAATTGTCATCACTCCAGGGCAGTATAATCTGTCCACTCTAAATGCTCAATTACCCAGAGGTGTAGTGTTAAGTCAAAATTCTGTCACTCACAGAGTAGAGATCGTATCTGCTACGGAGACAGTGCATCTGGGTACTATAGGAGAGCTGTTGGGCTTTGAGAACAACACAAAACTTGAACCGGCCATCAAACACACTGCTATGAATATACCTAAATTCTTAGCCATAGAGACTCTGAATATTCACTGTAATGTGGCCGAGGGTATGATCACCAAATCAAATGGCATAGGTACTCACAAACAAACTGGCATCATTGCAACATTCAAACCTAATTCCGAATTCATGGAGCCAATCATCTACAATCCATCCCCAACATTATATTTTCCTGTGGGCCATAATAGAATAGATAATATTGAATTGATGGTCACTAATGAAAAAGAAGAATTAGTTGATTTTGCTGGAGCCACAACAACTGCAATCATAGAGATTAATATTTAAATAAAAATACATACAATGGAAAATATTGAGAGTTATGAGCTACAATCATTCCCCCCAAACAGGAGGACATTTGCAAATTTAAATCAACCCAACACACAGATCGAGGTTGATCTTGATGTTGGGGATGGATTTATACACCCTCACAGAGCAGATCTATACATCAAATTTGATGTTGTAAAGCTCGATGGAACAGATTATCCGGCAAATTCGAACATAAGATTGGTAGATAATTTTGTGCCGCATCTGTTCTCTGAAATTGAGATCAGAAAGCATGACGTTGTTATAAACAGAATAGATTATCCCGGCATTACCTCCACGGCTTTGGCTACATTAAAATTATCCAAAACCGAAGCTTCATACTACAAAATAGGTGGATTTGAAGCTGGTGATAAGATATTATCCAAGAGCCACACAGTGCTGTTCCCCATGCGCCTGTTGCCAGGATTCTTCTCGGATTACAAAGATATCATGTGGAAGGGGGGGTTAAGAATTACATTTAGAAGAGCTGCAAATGATAATAATGCTTTGATGAGGTACAGCACATTAAACCCTACAGGAGAAGCTCTGCCCAATACCTTACCTGATGAGGGCAAGTGCATTATTCAGACTATGGAGTTAAGAATCCCTGTTGTTGAGTATGAAGCCAGTTACGCTCTTAAATACAAAGCAGATATCCTAAAAAATCCACAGGTTCCTCTGCAATTTTACACATATCAATGCGTACAGAAGGTTGCCACTGGTACCTATTATGAATTTGATGCAACAAATTCATTCTCCAGTATTCAATTTGACATGCCCGATTTTGTAGTGGTACTGTTTCAGACTGGAAGACACAACAATCAGGAAAAAAATTCAAGTAGATTTGATAACTGCAACATCAAGAACATATATCTTAAAAATGGCAGAAATGAGGTATTCCCTAGGGAAAATTATAATTTAGACATGTCCAAGGATGATTTTCTTAAATTATATGAGGCTTTTTCTTCCTTCAAGCGCGTCACTACTGGCAATACTGACCTGTACTACGCACCAGATGAATTCAAGGAACGGAGACCCATGTTTGTAATTAACACTTCGAAAAGAAAACAGGTTGTGGTTAATGACAGAACAAACATTAAAATTATCTGTGAATTCCACGAGGCTTTACCAGATGACACCATATGTAGCGTTATTCTCATAGGTGAAAAATCATATATTTATGATGTGAGAAATGAGCGGGTCACAGAGCAATTCTAGAAGCACGATTCAGGGCTTCCCCCATGGCGCAGTGGTAGCGTCATTGCCTTGTAATCAAGAGGTCCCGGGTTCGATACCCGGTGGAGGCACAAGTAGTTCGGATCCCACTTTAAAACTGTAGGGCCAGTCCCGATTAGCCTTACTGTGCATAAAATGGACTTAAAACAGCAACTCGAACTAGAAACACGATTCAAACACCGAAACCCTTTGGATATAAAACAATACTTTACCGTCAGAAAATATATTACCTACCCATTTTATGCACCTATGCTTACGAGCAGAAAAGCTTTTACCTACTAACACAGCACATTTGCCATTGCAATTATTCTGTTGCGACAAGATCAACCCTTTGCATGACAATATCCGAAAAGGCAATTCCTCAATATGATGGATGGTCCCTGAAAGAGTGCATAGTGTAGATAAGAATTTCTCTTTGAGTTCCATGACAAATGACATGTAATTTCCCTCGGAAAAAGGCACAGTGTAGGTAATATCAACAGATATAATCACTCATGCATTTACTAATGTCTCTTTGATGATGAATAACTCTCTGAAAAGACACAATAAAGATTATATCTATTGGCATTAATTTCCCGGGCAAGCATGATTAATTGTTGGCAGAAAAATTGGAAAGAACATGGAATGTTTACTTGACCTCCATTCTATTGTATTGATTATGCAGTTTTGCTCGTATTGTTGTTACCCAGATAACAAAACTCTGGTGATTCTTAATAGAGAATAATTTTGCTCTGTTATACAACATTTTTACTAAATTTAAGATCTGGGGGCTATCAACAAAACAAAATTATTCTCAAAATCTCACGTATGGAATGCCACATCTCTCAGAACTCGAACCCAAAGCCCCTTGTTTACAAAACTACAATATTAACATTTTGCCATCAGATTTTATGAGGACTCAAACCCGAACCTTTTGATTACAAGACAATAAAAACCATGCACCACACTCCACTCGGTCTCAGAACCCAATAGATATCAATTCAAGATTCCTGGGATTTTGACAGAAAAACATACTATAAGCTTAATTTCTGGTGTGGCCAAAAATTGACAAGTTTATAGACAAACTAATGCAATTTTGTAAATCTGCTTGAGGGGGGGGGGGTTGATATTTTCCGAATTATAAAATTCTTGGGTTAGGCAGGTGCCACACTTAAACAAATGGACATGTTGAGCAAGTTTTAAGTATAGCAAATCTGCTAGAGAGGGGTTCGTACTTTCTGAAAAATTCCCGAGGGCATTTTTTACAAAAATCTTGAATTATAAGAGCTCCACACTTGAGCAAAAAGCTCATGTAGGCATGTTGAGCAAGTTTTAAGTATGGCCAAAGCTGCTGGAGAGGGGTTCGTACTTTCTCGCGCCAGTAATACAGTCAATACAACTACTTAAAAGTCTGTCTGAGGAAATCAAAATCGGCACATTCAAGGAGAATGTGCCGAATACATAAAATGACATTACAAACGTGACACATCGGAAGGTCTTACCCTTGCAGCAAGTGACCATGGGTTAGACGACTGTGTACAATACGCAGTCGAGTGACAATGAACCTTTTCTCGATGAGAGGGGCGGGACGAGGAACGCCATGCACCTATGGTGGGCTTAATAGCGTGAAGCTTGTTCCCCGTTACCATATCCCACTCTTGCTGCCAAGTGTCAAGAAGGCAAGAACGAAACAATAAGCAGCACGTCTATGATCTACCCAGGACTGGAATTTGGAACTTACCATGGTTTTCTACGACGTGGTAAGCTTTATCTAATTGTAAAAATTAGTGATAATAATTTAGTGTGTGATTTGGAAAAGAAGATTACACATTTGCATATTAGATTATATGTTACCACTTTGCTTGTTTCCTATTATCCTATAATAAGATATATAAATAGATAAACGTTTTCCACTTACAGAATGTCGATCCGCCGTGCAGCACAATCAAATCAATGTTTCTATAGAAACCGAAATTGCTGTTAAAAGATTTTGCTGTAGATGCATTCTTTGAGCTCAAGAAACAATGTACGTATACTCAAATTGTAATTATAATTATTAATGTGAACGTATTAAATGGCTCTGAATGAATTCCACGTCAGGCATTGAAATTTCAGGCCATAATTTGGCACACATTAGAGATGTAATAAGTAGAAATTTCAGCCAAAAATTCAGGCTCTATGTAATTCTATCTCTGGAAATAGCATCAAAGTATTATCGTCTCACAAAAACTTAGATACAGTTTACGATCTAAATCTCACATTTGAGGACATATTGCAGGCACCATTACCACACACCCACACACACACACACACACACACACACACACACACACACACACACACACACACACACACACACACACACACACACAAATAAAAAAGCGTCTCTTAGATTCACTGTACCGTTTTACTGAAAAAATGATATCTCAGCCCTCACCATACACCTTAAATCATTCATTCCCCAATTATAGAATTTTGTTGCTCTCCAGTGTGCTCCATTGGGTGACCTACTCAATTCTCTAGAATCGATTCTCCCTTCACTTAAACAATTTTTCAACACACACAAAAAAACCTTCTTTTCTAAACTTACATACCAATATATATATTCAAGTTACCTTATTACAAGTTACAAGTATTCTAAGCAAGAGTGCATATTTAAGTGTAACAGTACTTGAAAGGCTTTAGTTTCGAAATTACCTTAATAAATTTCAACTTGAAAACTATTATTTCTTTGTGGAAGGCTGCAGGAGGAGGCTCCATACTAAATTGCGGGGCCTCTTTTTTTTATCCATACGTTGTCTTACATTTAGTCCTGTATGCTGTAACATACACATTTCTTCAATCCCAATGTAAGTTATCTTGATCTTGGTTGTTGATTTGTTATCTAATCTACTGACAAAGCGTAAGTTATTGACTCAGTGCAATGTATTCGATTAATACCATGTAAAGTGACACACGGGACATCCCTATCTGCATTGATTGCGATACCCACATTACATTTGATATCTATTTATGGCATAACTACCAACATTGTAATATGGTATTAATGATTTGATGAAAATTGTGCTGGCATGGAAGCTTGCTATCTCTAACTCGTACTTGGAGAGTAACACTTGTTGTTTTCAACTTCCGTAACTTCTAAAGAATGGAACACTGCTACAAGTCACTGGGGCTCTCTTACTCAGTTTCGAACGTCTGATTGATATGTCTGACAAGATACCATTTTCAAAAGCACAACTCTCTTTCACACTGGCAAAACTTGATCATGTGCTGATTTGTGTGTGTGATTACATAACCAGGTTCAATTACTGAGAAACAGAACATCAGTAGATTCTTTCCTTATCAAAATATTTCAGTGGTGGATATTAGGTGAATATATACAGGGTGTCACCATACAACATCGACAAACTTTCCCAGCACATAGATGATGATGATATGGCGAACAACTGTTATTATAGTTTTGGTCGTTGACGCTTTCAATCTTAGAAAGTTAAGGTTAATATATATACTTCTAGCTTACCAGAAAAATTAAAATAAGTATACGGAATTTATTTTGTGCATGTATGCAACCACGCACTACAGATCCATGGTTGCCCAGGACAATATACTAAAAGCGATAGTATGCTATGGAAACAGTATGATGCCAGCAGACACACTACCGTGGTGATATATTGCCTTGATGTGCTCTAAGCGTTGTGAAAGTTTGTGGTTATGTGGCAACACCCTGTATGATAAATCTTTTATATCAATCTCTCGAAATCAACAGCAAGAAATAATTGGAGAATTGGAAAAATATTTGAGGATGCAAAAAAAATATTAGAGGTTGCGGTAGGTGAAATGTTTATTTATTTACAATTTGTTTACATGGTGAAGTTAAGGCATTGAGTGTGAATTCAAAGAAGTTCAATTGACACAGTAAATGATGGCAGTAGAAGTGGTGGGGTAGGTTTCAGTGAAGGTGGTGCAAAAATGTATGTCCTCAAACACATTTTGATGATAATAATAATTAATATTTTTTTTTTTTTTTTGGGTCAAGTACCTCCTTAACCCACTCTGGTAAAGACAAATTGGAGATTGTGTAGATTAAAGCTATCAATCCCTTATCATCTCATGATAATAAAGGTAACGTTCGCTAAATTTAATCTTATATTTCATAATTCAAAGAAAAATTAGGACTCAAGTTGAAGAATTGCAGACATATCTCGTCTTGCTGAGTGGTAGAGCTGTTTTTGAGGTGCGTTGTTAATTTTGTGAAGCGTGCACTGAAGTTACATTTGTATTTTCTACAAGGGGTAGCATCTGGAAACAAGTACACTCACACCAACCGTAAGTGTTCGAATAATCACATTTGAAAATTTGTTCTGAGAGAGAGTTCTCTCTCTCTCTCTCTCTCAATCTCTCTCTCTCTATATATATATATATATATATATATATATATATATATATATATATATATATTATATATATATATATATAAATATATATATATATAAACGTGTGTATGTGTTTGTGTGTGTTTGTTTCGGCATAACTCTCGAACGCCTGGAGTGATTTCAACCAAACTTGGTACACGTATCAATTGCAATCTCGAAAGATATACTGTGTTGGAAAGACACCCCTGCCCTGGCACCCCTAGAGGTGGGGTGGGGAGTGGGTGACGTAAAAATAATCGAAGACGACCTATATTAGTGTATAACGATAAAATCTTGCTAATTATCAGGTAAATCAATTAATCATCGTAATAAGCAATAATATGCATTGGATTGTTGCTGTTCACCGGGACTTGGACGGCAGAGAGCGAAGGACTAGCCTGTTTCCCGAGAGAAGAGGCCGAGCCTCGGGTAAAGAAATATAAAAATACAACTTTGTTACCAATGGTCAGATTCAACTGAAATTAAAGACAGCCCAGCAGCAGATTATCATCGACGAAATCCCCAAAGCAGAATTTGATAGGAGATAAATTAAGCCCGATATTAAAGGTTAAACAGCTAGACTGGATAACAATAGCTACAGACTCCCTGGCACTGTCTTCGGAACGAACGTGCAGGCTACAATAGGCCCGATCTTTGGCTAACCTCTACTCGAGGTGCTGCTCGAGAAGGGTCAAAGAACTCCAAATATACGGGCGAAGATAGCAGAACAAGAGGCTACGACTTGATGACAATTTAGCAACGCTTGGACAGAGAGGGTACCGTAACAGACCTTTTGAATAGCAAATAAATAGACGCGCAGAGAAGGGAAACCACCAGTTTTACTCAGATTTTCTTCGGCGTGTTATCCTACACAATCTTCCGCGAACCACCCGCTTAAAGTATCCGCTTTGTGTGTCGCACCGTTCCGTGTTGTGTTATTTCGCACGTGTCTGTGTACTATCAATATGGAGTAGAGACAGAGAAAGGCCCTGCTGGGGGGCGTCCGACCCAGTTACCAATCCTTGAAGATGCGGAGATCCTATCTTATCGCCCGGAAGCCATCTATTGACCATGCCGCAAACATCCACGACTTCACCACGAGGACTTCAGTCAGAGCCGACAAAGGTAAGCCGGAATGGACGTGAAAATGGATAAGCTTCGTTCGCCCCGTCGTGACATCCAATGAACTCGCTTAATTACATTAAAAATCTCGAACAGACATTGCTTATTACGGTGATTAAATTGCATCAACTATCATTTTAACATGTAAAACCGTACAGCGTTCAATTATCCATTCATCCAAAGTATTTAACATTCAGATTGTACGACGCTATAAATTGTCAATATAATTATATATCAGTGATCCTTGTTAACCTCAAAATTAACAATATATAGATTAACATTCATTCAACAACAACAACTTAAAAGGAGTAGTGTTTTTGTTGTACAGGTAAAGCTCCGACCGGAACATGTTTTTCCGTAAATGCAAAAGTAAAATGTCAAATTAAGAACAGTTTAAATTAATGTAGCTAACTGTAAACATGCCGCCGAACTATTATTGTATTAATTACTCATGTTTATTGGATTGCCGAGAAATGAATGCGAGTGTGACTGTGAGAATGAAAGGGGCAATGATGTAATGTTTATGCATGTGCTCTTTTATAGAAATTACAGTATATATATATATAGAACTAACCCTGTGGTGTGATTTGTTCTACCCTATGTAATCTCTTGGGCTCCAACTGATGGCACTTACCCTGGGACAAAAGGTAAATAGGTTCTTAATGATCGCCTTTTGTTTATTTGTTTAATTGTTTTTGTGGGTTTGACATTACCATTGTAATGTAGAACCAGAATGACGTCAGGCACGTTAAATAAGTAGCCGTAGCCGAGGCGTCAGTTAAAAGTGTGGAATTCATAGTTGTCGGGGTCGCTAAGATGAATAGTGACACTCCCAATGCCGGTCAAGTCCAAGACACCCTTAGGGGTGGGGGTGGGAAGGGGATGACATGTAAAACGACCGATATTAGTGTGGAATCAATAGTTGTCGGGGCCGCTGAGATGAATAGTGACACTCCCAATGCCGTTCAACTCCAGGTTCATTTTACACTATAGTTAGAATTCATTATATTCTTGTCTAATAGAAGATTGGGATAAATAAATACACGGGCAACACCAGGCAATCAGCTAGTTGGAAACAAGGGAAGGGTTCACTGTAGCGTAGGACGGATTCTGGGTGTGCGGTTCTTTCAGCCTTCTATTTTTGTGCAGTTTTTACTATAAAAAAAAATAGAACAATGCATTTAATTTGGTACACAATATGACATACGAGTTCAGTTGTGGAAGTAACGAGTGACTTAGGGATGAAACCGACATCGAGACGAGCTTGTAAAAATCGAGGCGAGAACGAGACCACGCCTTTCGAAAGTAGACCTAGAATGAGAGAGGCCTCTGTAATTCAATATGATACCTTTACTACAGGGCTGTATACCTTAACCTACCATCCGAGACATAAACCAAATTTACTTTACTTTCAGACTTCTTCAGGCATACCAAACGTATAGTCATTTATACATAGTAAGTGTTTGTTTGTTAAATCAGAAGCCATCCATTGGCATGAGAGTACAAAAAGAGGTGCATACATATTAGCTCTATGAACCCCCAAAGTAGTCCCCCAAAGCGTCAGCCACAAATTGCCAACGACGTGGGTGACACCGAATACCCTCCTCACAAAGGGCGCCAGCACAGGGAGGCCAATATTGTTTTCTGTGATCTACATCAATTAACTGCCATGTGCAACAAAATAACACTCAGTGGCGTATTCTGAAAATTTGATCTGGTTTACTGCAACAATTATTATTTGTTATATAATATATAATAGAAATAGAACACCAATGCAGACATGCAAAAAAAAAAAAAAACGGAAATCCGATAGCTTCAAAATTTACGGCAATTTCTACATGAAAGAAGTTGGTTTACCGCCACCAAAAAAAATGGTGCATGTAAAATGTCATGGCACCATTTTGTATTATTTTTCGTTTAATTTTAAGTTTTGTCATTCAGTGTCCCTTTCCGGCCACTTTCGGCTACTCGCGACGACGAGGACGAGTGATTGTATGATTAAATTGATAAATGGACAATCACAAACAACATCCATATCCAGGCCGGGATTCGAACTCGGAACCCCTGGCGTCGTGTCGCGGTGTGCTAACCACTCCGCCATGGAAGTTAGCGTCTATTCTTTTTTTTAAAATCTTATAGAATATGACATACTACGTATGTATAGGAACATAACAACTTAAAATAAATTTTGGGGCTGGCAAAAACGGCATAAATACAGGTAATACTTGACATATGTAAATATACATAAAATGTGTCCTACGTGAATTTTGGGGGGACAGAAATGGCCTTGCCCCCCACCCCAAGTCGGCGCCTATGTATAGAAAGGAAACGCGAAAATCTTAAATTCTCTACATTTTATAAATAATTTAAATGAATTCATTTTTTAAATGGCAACAGAAGGATTGTTCGTTGCCATCTGTTTTGATAAATAAGCCTAACGTTTGTTTTGTAAAACTGAATTACTCGTACGTAAAAGTGACACAAACTTCATGTGACAGAGCAAATCTGAGGTCATTCCAGCAGAACAGACAGCCCTCACCAGTGGCGGCGATTAGGGGGCATTTCCCCCTACTTTTTGCATCTTTTGCTCCCGCACTATGCTAAACCTTATCTAACAAGGGAAAGTAAACTGTCCTTGCCCCCTAGTTTTGGCAACCCCCCCCCCCCGTTTTGGAACCCAATCGCCGCCACTGGCCCTCACCCAAAGCACGAGTTAGATACGTAGATGATACATAATGTGGCTACATGGAGGCCACAAACTACCATATTTCTTCCAGTATCTGAATAGCATCCATCAATTAGGTTTACTATGTAAGAAGAACAGAACAAACGCCTGCTATTACTAGATGTCCTACTGAATAGACAACGATATCAAATATCAACAACTGTATATCGAAGGCCAACGCACACAACCTATAGTGTGCGAATTAACGGGGGGATGGCGGGGATTTCCCCTCACAGGAAAGTTTATCCCCGGCAAAATAACATTTTTATCCCTGCCAGGGATGTTTTTGTACCCCTCAAAGTAAATGGAATTGCACGCATATAATGTACCATATCTTTAACTATGTAACAAACACAATTGAAAAATCATTCATGTCCATTAATGGTCCAGTCATCAAATTATGCAGGATACTATTCTGTACCTGACAAACTCACCGAGGCGAGGCAACAGCGGGTTGTTTTTCATTTAAGTTTTTATGGCATAGTGCTGGTATTTTACACGTCTTGAAGCAGAGATTAGGAATATTAGTATAAAAATGTTCACAAGAAACTTGTGGATATTAATACATGGTGATTATAAAGTTTCGATCCATTTCTGTGGAAAACAGATATTACAATCAAACCAATAATGAGAATGGAAAACCTAACACTTAGTAACTCATAATCTATCAAAACTTCTACAGATAATGTAAACCCAACCTCAGAGTAACACATAATCCATCACAGGTTGCACTGAGCCTTATTCCATATGACCACCTTGCACGTCCACACAAAACTCCTAGCGACGCACCGCTGCACGAAATACCTTTTGTACAGTGTAGTAGTGTAATTGATGATACAACCAGCACCACTTACAGGTGTACAAATGATGAGCTCATATAATTAAACAGGCCGATTTGCCCACACTTAAAATTATGCCAAGATGCTCTTATTCCCCAATTCTTCAAGTGTGATATGCTCTTAATTCTAAGAATTTTGAATCCTAGTGTACAAATGATGACCCCCCTCAGATTGATTTGCCTACACTTATAAAAGGCACTTCTGTGAGATTGTTGTCCATAAATTTGTTAAAAATATGCCCCTCTTGATATTTTTTTTGCCCACACCTAAAACTACGCCAAACGTATTAACACACACCCACACCCACCCACCCACCCACACACACACACATATTTACTTCCGGTTCACTTCCGGTCCACTTCCGGTTCACTTCCGGTCCACTTCCCGTTTTCCTACTTCCGGTCCACTTCCGGTCCACTTGTGGCCTATTTCTGGTTTATTTATATTGCATCATGTTTTGCAACAAATTATTACCTAATATTATGCAAAAAATTATTAGACATGTGTTGTTTTCTGATTGGTTGGTTATGACATAAAGTGATGATGTGTTATATTCTGATTGGCTTATTGTTTCAGATGTTTTCAATGCGGTCTGTGCTTAGGCTATATAAAGAGATTTTGCATTGCATATCAGCCAGTATTGTGAGAGTTGTTGAAGAGTAAGGGTGTGTTGTTACAGTGCTTTTCATACTACAGGCCTGTTTGGTTTAATATATTATTCATATTAAATATATTTCTGGTATATTGAACAAAAAAGGCTTATATTTTGTATAAAAAATCTGATATTTGTTGCATCCAGCTTGTTTGTTGTAATCCACTCTTATTTAGAGTCAGGCTTATATCTGTCCCAGTCTGTTATACAAAAATCAATACATAACACTCAGCGCTAGGTCATTGCCTTTCTAGGACATGCATGTCTGTGCAGGCATTTGCGGAAGGTCAGTGTAGATCAATATTTATTCTCTTTTTCCGCTTGTAGGCTATTAGCTTTACAACCTGTCATAATAAGCATAGAGTTTTGGTTTAAAACCCAAAAAAATTTATATAATAAACTGAGAATAAAAATTAATAATATTAACATATTAAATATACACAAGAAATAAACAAAGCACACAGCTGAACAAAATATATATATATATATATTAAGTACAAAATTTTGAATTGAACCCCAGGAAATCTTATATAATAAACCAACAACAAAAATGCCAAATCAAAAATATTGCAATCAGTGTAAAAAGAATATATCCAGCCCCAATTGGGCCAGACACCAAAAGAATTGTGACCCAGGCAAATATAGAACTCCCACTAAAATATGTCCTAAATGCCACAAAATATTTAGCAAGGCATATTTCAATAGACATGTGGGTTCTTGTTCTGCACAGTTATCAACATTGCCCCCACAACCATCTACATCTGGTCTGAAAAGGAAGCACGAAACACCTGTTAATGCTGGACCAGCAAAGCAGCCACGCTATGAACCCATCCATAGCAGTTTTAACGGCCAATTAAGGGATCACCGTCTTGTATCAGAGCCAAGATGTGACATTAAGAATTTTTTGAACAGTATAAATCCTGATGTGCAGGCAATTCTAAATGCACAAAATGGCTCTTATAAGCTGTCTCTCAAATTGTTTACACAATATAAGAAGCCAAATGGCACAAAATTTACACAGCCCCACATAACAGAAACTGTACCGGTATATTCAAATGCAAATTCAGACAAAATAATAAGCAGTTTGATAGATCAATTGAATATTAAACACTCTGAATTTGCAGCAAAAGAGTCTGGATGGAGCCTATGCGGATCTTCACACAAGTTATATGTTAATATTTCTGAATTCAACCCATTACAAGGTTCCACTTATGTGCCATTACCTGCCAATATCAAAAACAAAACAGCCGTGGTTAATATAAAAAATAATGACGAGAAATGCTTTTTGTGGTGTATTTTAGCTGCTTTGTATCCAGTTTCAAGGCATCCTGAGCGAATAAGTTATTATAAACAGCATGAAAATGATTTTGATGAAGCAATGGAGGGTTTAGAATATCCAATGCCTGTTCAGAATATTGATAAATTTGAAAAAAAGGCCAGGCACATCAATGGCAAACAATTATCTATTAATGTATTTACTTGTTCTACTGGCCGTGACAATTGCTTGATAGATCCTCTCAGAATCAGTGCACTTGATGATGAATCTGCTATTCCGATTGATCTGCTCTTAATTAAAGGGGATGGCACAAATCATTACACTCTGATACATAATCTTGAAGCTTTGGTCAGAACACAACTAGACAAAACTCATAGAATATTCAAGTTGTGCAGAAGATGTTTGTCTGTATTTGATGGTCAAGAAATGGTGAAAGGGGCTCGGGAAGAGAATGCAGAAATTGCTAAAAACAAGTTACTTGAGCATCTAAAATACTGTGGCAACCATAAACCTGTTCATATGGTGATGCCAATGCCAAGTGAAAATGCAAAATTCAAAAAGTTTGAAGCCTTGTTGGAACACCCAGCATATATAGTCTGTGATTTTGAATCAAACCTCAAACCCCTTGCATTCTGCAGCCCAGACCCTGAGGAATCTTCAATTACATCATATCAATTACATGAACCTTCCAGCTTTTATTATGTGGTTGTACAGGATGGGGTTGTTAGTAAAGAATATTTATACATGGGAGCAGATGCCATCAAAAAATTTGCAGATAGAATAGAAAATGAGTGCCATGACATAGCATCTAATGTCTTATTAAAATCAAAACCTATGTTGCCTTTAACAGAGAAACAGATTGAAGATTTCAACAATGCAGAAAAATGCCCGGTATGTAATTCTGAATTTTCAGATACAAATATCAAGGTACATCACCATTCCCATACAGATGGTAAATTCTTAATGGCCCTGTGTAATAGCTGTAATATTAAAATCCAGAGACCAAAATTTATCCCTATATTTTGCCACGGTGCATCCAATTATGATTTTCATCATTTGATCAGGTACGAGGGGTTTGACAAGCAGAATTTAAATATTTTAGCTGAAAATAATAAAAAATATATTGCTATTAGCAAAATAATTAAAGTTAATGGTGTTCCTATTCACTTAAGATTTCTTGATTCATACAGAATTCTGTCTGCTAGCCTGGCTACACTGGCCACTCAATTATCTGATGATCAATTCAAAATCACATGTGCTTTGTTTCCAAATCAGGACCTGAAATAAATTAGGCGGAAGGGTGTATATCCATATGATAATGTTACAGATTTTTCTAAATTTGATGAGTGTTCTCTGCCACCACAACAAGAGTTTTACAGCAAAATCAGAGGATCTGGAATCACTGATGAAGATTATCACCATGCCCAGTTGATGTGGAACAATTTAAAATGCCAGACATTTGGTGATTATCACAAGGCTTATTTAAAACTTGATGTCACTCTCTTAGCTGATATACTGCAGGCATTCAGAAAATCTTCCATGCAAAATTATAAGCTGGATCCAATGTATTTTTACAGTGTTCCGGGCCTAGCATGGTCTGCAATGTTTTTAAACACTAAAATGCAATTGGATCTGATCCCAGGATCAAGATATGTATCTGTTTATGGAACAATGTATAAGAGGAGGCATGGTGCAATGTTCTCAGAGATATGCCAGAGCAAATAACAAATATATTCCTGATTATGATCCAGCACTGCCATCAAATTATATACTTTATGTGGATGCCAACAGCTTGTATGGTTATGCCATGATGGATAAATTGCCATATGCAGGGCTTGAGTGGGTTGAAGATTTCAATATTGAAGATCTTCAGGATTTTGATGACAGTGACTATGGCCTGTTCTTAGAGGTTGATCTGACAATTCCTGATGATTTACACAACACATTTTCTGATCTGCCCCCAATTCCTGAGGTTAAGTGATCACCTGGCTCTAAACAGAAGAAGCTAATGATGACTCTAGAGCCAAAACAGGGTTATGTCATATATTATAAAAACCTCCAGTTCCTGATGAATCATGGTGTTCAAGTAACCAAAGTTGGCAAAGTTTTGAGGTTCAGGCACTGAAGATGGTTGAAGCCATACATTGATACAAACACCGAGCTTCGAACATCTGCAGTAAGCAAATTTGATAAGACCTTGTTTAAATTGATGGTCAATTCAGTGTATGGCAAAACCATAGAAAATGTCAGAAAACATACCGATGTTAAATTAATTACTGACCCCAGCCTGATAAAAAAAAAATTGATAGCAAAGCCTAATTTCAACTACAGAACAATTTATGATGACAATATGGCACTATTCAACATGAAAAAAACAAAGATTAAGTTTGATAAGCCTATTTATGTAGGGGCTGTGATATTAGAATTGGCCAAATTACACATGCTAAAGCTCCATTATGATGTGCTGAAGCCTTTTTATGGTGATTGTGTAAAACTGATGTACATGGACACAGATAGTTTTATTCTTGATATTCAGACAGAAGATGTTTATCAAGATATGTCACAGCCTGCATTGTTTGAATATTTTGATACCAGTGAACATACAAAGATGCAACCCCACAACAAAAAGGTGCCTGGCAAGTTAAAAGATGAGACACTTGGTGATGTTATTGTGGCATTTGCTGGGTTAAGGGACAAGATGTATAGTTTTGAAACATGTAGTGGTACTGTTGCCAAAAAAGCCAAGGGCATTGGCAGAGTAACTGTTGACAAAGAGCTCCAATTTAAAGATTATGAAGATTGTCTCAAAACCCAGAGTTTAATCAGAACATCAGAATGCAGAATTCAGAGTGTGGATCAATTGTTGACTACAAATGTTGTAAGAAAAGTGGCTCTGGACCCACATGATGATAAGAGATGTATTTTGTCATGTGGCATACATACTCTACCATGGGGTCATTGTGATTTGAAAAATAGCAATCAATGCCCAATTACAGAGCATGATTTGAAATAAATAAACATGCCTATGAACTTATTTGGGTTCAAAAAACAGGCTATTATGGACCTGCCAACAGCACAACCCTCTTCTGATATAATATCTAAACTAAGTGCTTTGTTAATTATTCATCTGAACAGCATACTTACAGATGTTGATGTTGAAACAGGTAAAATATTGTACATATTTAACAATAATTTAAATCATTACCAATTACCTGTAGGTGGTCAATTGCAATTTATTACAACCCCTGAGGGTAATGTCAAGATTTCAGTAGGGAGAAATATTTATAGAATTAAGCACTCAAACATGATTTCTGGCACTGTATATACTGTTTCTGCTGGTGACTGCTTATATATTGAGGTCCCGGGGTCATATGACAAGCTTATACCTTTTTTTATAGAATTAAGAATCAGATATTCAATAATAAATAACCACTAAAACAAAAATGCCTAATGATATATCTGGCCATACAAGGCATGAAGATCACAGTGATGAGATTCTGATGCTTGATGTCAGAGTCAAGAAATTAAGAAGTGATTTACAAGCTTTACAAACCACACTCAATGCCAGTCTTCAATTAGAAATTACAAATTTACAATCACAATGCATGGACCCTCTTCTTAAAATTGATTCTGAACTCAAAGTGCTGCTTCAGAAATATACTGATCTGGCAACATTGGATAATTTTCAAAGTTTAGAAGAAGCTGTAGCAGCTCTTCAAGCCAAATTTAAGACCCAGGCCACCAACTCTGAGCAATTGAAACAGCAATGGGAAGAGCAGATAAATAATGTCCAGACACAGCTCCAAACAATTGTCAAAAGCATAAAATCACAAGAAGACTTTGATCTAGTGATTTCCACTCTAAAGGAACAGATTCAATCACTCCAGATACCTAATCTGGACCCCTTGAACAATGCCATAGCCGAGGTTAAAGAAAAAATTGAGACACTTGAAAATTTTATGAACAACTTGCCATCTTCTGATGCTTTGAGTGCAATAACTCGGATTGTTGCCAACATTAAGCTGCAACTTGAAACATATGAAGATTTTGGATAAATTCAAAGTACCATAACCCATCTTGAGGGTACAATAGCAGCAGTGCAAAGTGATTTGACAAATGTACAAGAATCTCTAGAATCCCGCCTGCCTGGTATTGTAGACACACTTGTCGGTGTCCAGGAACAGATCACAAAGCTTGAAAACCTAAACACTGAATCTGAACTGTCTCATTTTCATCACTTGATCGATGATATCCAAACAAAACTTGAAATTTTACAACAATCAACACCCACTCAGGCAGATATAGCCCTGCTTCAAGATGCTATGCAAAATGTGGTTGATGCATCTGAATTAAATAATGTGAAATTGGCACTTGAATCTTTGCAAAATACTGTATCAAATCTGCCTACATCACAGGAACTTAAAAATATTAAGAGGGCAGTGAATCGCATATTGAAATCAGAAGATATCAAGAATATCCAGACAGAGATCAAACAACTTACTCAGACAGTGGCTAATCTACCAACTAATCAACATATTAATGAACTGCATGCCCTGTTTGAGGATATCAGAAGACAGGTCCATGATCTTACTGCTCAAAATTCAAAATTGGCAGTTATTGAAAATTTGCAACAAATTGTAGCTAATATCAAGCAACAGCTAGGGACTATGGAATCCAATCAAGCAAATGCTCTGTCTGTTTTTGCCACCCAGCTTCAAGAGATTGTGCAACAATACAAGAAACTTATTGTGGACATAAAAATCAAGCCAGGCCATGATGATGTTGTTAGGACCATCAATAAGCACCTTGAATCTGTAACAAGCAGATTGCTTACAGCAGAAAAAGAAATAACCGGCATAATTGAGAATCCAAAACATACAGTAATTCTTGAATTGTACAACATCCCCAACAAAGAATATGATTCACCATTTACACCAGGTGGCAAAATATATATGCTGTCCCCTGCACAATTTTATTACCAGTTTTTTGTTGGGGGCACACTGAGACCAATCAAGATCAAATATTGGCTTCAACCACATGCACACCACTACCCCACCTAATCAATAACAAATGCTGACAACAAACCAAAAATCACCAGTGTAGAGTTAGAGAATTTTACAGATCCCAATACATTAGAAACATCTGATCTGATGCTGAAGATGATGGATCTCTGGAATTTAATATACAAATAGGAGACAAACTGTATTTAGAAAATCCTGCAGTATCAGCTGCTGAACACCCCATAGTTGCAATATTCTTGTTTTCATATTATGTCTAGACAAATTATTGTTGATGAATTACACAGACAAGCCAGACATAATTATAAGAGACTGCCAGTAGTCACAAAAGGCATAGATGATTTATGGCAGAGCGACTTGATTAAAATGGCAAGTGGACAGCTGAAGAACTTAGACAAAATCAACAAGGGCTACAAGTATCTACTTACTGTAATAGACACATTTTCAAAATTTGCCTGGGCTGTGTCACTCAAATCCAAGACTGGAAAATGTGTTACAGAAGCCTTCAGGACAATCATCAATCAGAGTGGAAGATCACCGCGCTATTTGCAAACAGATAATGGCAAAGAATTTTATAATTCTGTGTTCCAACAATTTATTAAAAGCCAGTCAATAAAACATTACTCGAGTTACAGTGATCTCAAGGCCTCAATTGTAGAAAGATTCAACAAAACCCTAAAAAATCTTATGTATAAACAATTTACACTTCAAGGTAATTATAAATGGCTTAATATTCTTCCAGAACTTCTACATAAATATAACAACTCGGTTCATTCCACAATCAACATGAAACCCTCTGAAGTAACTTCATCTGATGAGCAAAAATTGATCAGGACTGTTTATTATCCTAGATACCTGCCAACAACAAGAAAGGCCAAATACAAGGTGGGTGATCAAGTAAGAATCAGCAAATATAAGCACTTATTCAAAAGAGGCTTTACAAGAAACTGGAGCACTGAATTATTTACAGTGGTTCAAGTTAAACCTGGGACCCTTAACGCATATATAATAAAAGATCACCGAGGAGAAATTCTCAAAGGCAGATTCTATGAAGAAGAACTCAGCAAAACTAAACAGCCTGACACATATCTCATAGAAAAAATCATCCGCAGAAAAGGCAACAAGTTACTTGTCAAATGGCTAGGACTTCCAGAACACAGCTGGATCGATGCAGACAAAGTGATAATATGAGCACCTGGGATGTTATAAAAAGGCTGCCAGAACCTGAACAGCAGATTAAGAGAAATGGCAAGTTGCTGCCTGAAAATATTAGATGTCTTATTGTTGGGCCATCAGCTTGTGGTAAAACTACACTAATGGTTGATAATTTTTTATTGGCACCCAACTGGTTAGAATGGAAAAACAGGCACTTGTATGTTTTCTCTAAGAGCTTGGAACAATTAAAATATCAGCAGCTGATGAAGCTATATGATGGATTGGATATTGCCACTTTTGAACCAGATGTTAAGCCACTTCATGAATGTCTCGATAATTCTGTTGTTGTGTTTGATGACATTATACTGGATAATCAAAACAAGGTTAGAAATTTCTTTACACAGGGCCGACACAAAAACATTGATTGCTTCTACCTGGCACAGACTTTTTCTAAAATACCGAAGCAGCTGATCCGAGACAACAGCAATTTTATATGTGTGTTTCATCAAGATCATACCAACCTCAAACACATACATGATGAATATGTAGGTGGGGACTTGAGCTACAATGATTTTTCTAAGATTTGCAGTAGGTGCTGGAACCAGGACAGTTATGGGTTTGTCACAATTGATATGACAAGAAAACCCAATAGTGGCAAATACAGAAATAAAATCAACAATTTTCTAGACATTGAAACATATATAAATAACCATGAAAAGGCCAATCATTGATGATCTTAAATTAAGAGATTATCTTGTAAAAAGATTTAAGGGATGGAAATCAGAGAACCGAGGAATTTATGAACAGCACAAACAAACAGAACAGCCTATTATTGATGCTATTAGTGAATTAGGTAAAAATATCAAAACTGTTACAGAGCAAAATCAAAAATTGATCACAGAGCTTGTACCTGTAGCTGCAAGGAACATATTAGATTATCCAATCACCCCACTTTCCAGTATTCATACACCTAGTCCTGTTGCTCCTCGAAGAATTGAAGCTACTTTGGATCCTATTGAATTGGGTCTTCTTGCTCAAAAATATTTAAGCACACCTAAAGACAACAAAGATGAGGTCTTTGGCTTATATGCTGACACAGAGCGTGATGGTAGCATCATACATAGAATTGGCAATTTCAGAGTAACATTTATGGGAGATGATCTAATTGTATATTCAGAATCTCATCTTGGAGAAAAAGGTGGTTTTGTTAAATATCCCGGCACACCTGGATGGTGGGAACTGATGACTAGGAAGAGACCTGGCAGCTATACAGATCAAGACTATGAGCACTACAAAGAAATATTAATAAAATCAGATGCTCTATACCAGAACAATGATCCCACACAAAAAAGAGTCAAGTCTAGCAGTGGAGCAAAATACAACAATTTAATCAAGCTCATATGGTCACAGATCAAGACTGGCAGTGGAATCAAACAATACAACACCCTGCCTAAAGAATTTGTCTGGGTTGATGATGTCAGGAAACTTGTAGATAGGTTATTGGTGATAGCTGGGGAGGAAAATGCTGGCAACCACAATTTTTACAATGAAAAGGTTGGAATTATGGACATGATAAGCACAAAATTGTCCAATTTTATAGTGAATGACACTAAGGGGATTGGATATCTTATAATTATTAACACTCTACCACCTAAATTTTGGAATATTTCTGAGGGTCGGGGGTTGGTTAATGACATTATAAACAAGCTGCCATTTGAACTACATATTCCAGGCTATCAGTATTGTGGTCCCGGTACAAAATTGGACCATAGATTAAACAGAGGGGATCCTGGTGTTAATCCCCTAGATGCTGCTTGTAGAGACCATGACATAGCATACAACACACATACTGATCTTGACAAGAGACATGTTGCAGACAAGAAATCAGAAGAGGCTGCATTTGGTAGATTTGTAAGCAAAGATGCTCCTTTGAGTGAAAAAATAGCAGCATTGGGAACCACCATAGCTATGAACACCAAACAAAAACTGGGGTGGGGGCTGTGAATATGTATATAATAAACCTAGAATGAAGGCCAAGGGTGTTATGTATCAAATACCTTATGCAGGTCTTAAATCTCTTAAAACTATTGATAGTCTTTTAACCAAAAAGCAGCGCAAGAAAAAAAGCTCTTGTATTGCCAAGGGCCATGGTATGAAATTGTTGCTTAGTACCCCCAATTAAAAAAATTATAACAATCTAGAAAAAAATCACATGTGGGGGGTTTCATATTTACTATCCCGGCCATCTTAGCAGCACTTGGGGCTGTTGGGAGCTTGGCTGGGGGATCAGCTGCCATAGCAAAAACAGTAATAGATGCCAAGAAAAATAGGGCAAAATTAGATGAATTGAAGCGCCATAACCTGGCCATGGAGAAACAAGGCAAAGGTGTTAAGAGAGCCATGAATAAGTTTAAAAAAACAAGAGCCGCTTACAAACCAAGATATTGAAGCTTTAATCAAGCCACTGGGCATCAAACATTTTAGAGGTGTGTACATGTCTGATTCTTTACCAGAACAACCACTCAACAAAGAGTGTGGCATTGTTAATTTGGATAAGTACAAAAATCAGGGCACTCACTGGATTTGTTATCTTAAATATTTAAACAATGAGGCATTTGTGTTTGATTCATTTGGAGGTGTTCCACCTGAAAATTTAGTACAATATCTAAAATCAGCTAATCTTTATTACAATAATGCCCGTGTTCAAAATTTCAAAGATGTTAATTGTGGACATTTGTGTTTATCTGTTCTTAGATATATGTCTCAAATAAATAAACCATCAATTGAAAATTTTCAAAAGGTCTTGTGGTATTTAAAACATCATGGGGGTATTCCATCTCACCAGCCAAAATTCAATATTGAAACTCAAATTACATGATGATATAGTGTATCCCAAAACAATAGCTCTCAGAGCATTTTATGGCATGTACTTGATCCCTAATATTACACACCACAACAACAAAATTGCAGTAGGGGATCAAAAAATTGTCATCACTCCAGGGCAATATAATCTGTCCACTTTAAATGCTCAATTACCCAGAGGTATAGTATTAACTCAAAATTCTGTCACTCACAGAGTAGAGATTGTATCTGCTACAGAAACAGTGGATCTGGGTACTATAGGAGAGCTGTTAGGCTTTGAGAACAACACAAAACTTGAACCAGCAATCAAACACACTGCTATTAATATACCTAAATTCTTAGCCATAGAGACTCTGAATATTCACTGTAATGTGGCCGAGGGTATGATCACCAAATCAAATGGCATAGGCACTCACAAACAAACTGGCATCATTGCAACATTCAAACCTAACTCTGAATTTATGGAGCCAATCATCTACACTCCATCCCCAACATTATATTTTCCTGTGTGTCATAACAGAATAGATAATATTGAATTGATGGTCACTAATGAAAAAGAAGAATTAGTTGATTTTGCTGGAGCCACAACAACTGCTATCATAGAGATTAATATTTAAATAAAAATACATACAAAAAAATGGAAAATATTGAGAGTTATGAGCTACAATCATTCCCCCCAAACAGGAGGACATTTGCAAATTTAAATCAACCCAACACAGAGATTGAGGTTGATCTTGATGTAGGGGATGGCTTTACACACCCCCACAGAGCAGATCTATACATCAAATTTGATGTTGTAAAACTCGATGGAACAGATTATCCGGCAAATTCAAATAAAAGATTGGTGGACAATTTTGTGCCGCATCTGTTCTCTGAAATTGAGATCAGAAAGCATGGTGTTGTTATAAACAGAGTGGATTATCCCGGCATTACCTCCACAGCTTTGGCCACACTAAAATTATCCAAAACCGAGGCTTCTTACTACAAAATAGGTGGATTTGAGGCTGGTGATAAAATATTAACCAAGAGCCACACAGTGCTGTTCCCTATGCGCCTGTTGCCAGGATTCTTCTCAGATTACAAAGATATTATGTGGAAGGGTGGTTTAAGAATCACATTTAGAAGAGCTGCCAATGATAATAATGCTTTGATGAGGTACAGTACATTAAACTCTACAGGGGAAGCTCTGCCTAATACCCTTCCTGATGAGGGCAAATGCATTATTCAGACTATGGAGCTAAGAATCCCAGTTGTTGAATATGAAGCCAGTTATGCTCTTAAATACAAAGCAGATATAATAAAAAATCCACAGATTCCTTTACAATTTTATACATATCAATGTGTACAGAAGCCTGCAACTGGTACTTATTATGAGTTTGATGCTACAAATTCATTCTCCAGTATACAATATGACATGCCGGATTTTGTGGTGGTACTGTTTCAGATTGGAAGACACAATAATCAGGAAAAAAATTCAAGTAGATTTGATAACTGCAACATCAAGAACATATATCTTAAAAATGGCAGAAATGAGGTATTTCCTAGAGAAAATTATAATTTAGACATTTCCAAGGATGATTTTCTTAAATTATATGAAGCATTTACAGCATACAAAAGGGTCACTACTGGCAATACTGACATGTATTACACACCAGATGAATTCAAAGCACAGAGACCCATGTTTGTCATCAACACTTCAAAAAGAAAACAGGTTGTGGTTAATGACAGGACAAACATTAAAATTATCTGTGAATTCCACGATGCACTCCCTGATGACACCATATGTAGTGTTATTCTTATAGGTGAAAAATCATATGTTTATGATGTAAGAAATGAGAGAGTCACAGAACAATTCTAGAAAGTCTCTGCATATTACATTGTTTTAATATTAGATAAACAAATTGAGGCTGTTGTCCAATTGAACTTAAACCGGAAGTAAATGTGTGTGTGTGTGTGTGTGTGTGTGTGTGTGTGTGTGGGTGGGTGGGTGGGTGGGTGGGTGTGGGTGTGTGTTAATACGTTTGGCGTAGTTTTAGGTGTGGGCAAAAAAAATATCAAGAGGGGCATATTTTTAACAAATTTATGGACAACAATCTCACAGAAGTGCCTTTTATAAGTGTAGGCAAATCAATCTGAGGGGGGTCATCATTTGTACACTAGGATTCAAAATTCTTAGAATTAAGAGCATATCACACTTGAAGAATTGGGGAATAAGAGCATCTTGGCATAATTTTAAGTGTGGGCAAATCGGTCTGTTTAATTATATGAGCTCATCATTTGTACACCTATAAATGGTGCTGGTTGTATCATCAATTACACTACTCAGTGTCTCTCAAAAGTTTTAGGACAACGACATTTTAAACTAGGCAACCCAAATTACCTAAGGCGCTGGTGGGTTGCGTGTAGAGTTAGGCTCAATTTCAGGGTTGCCATATGCACAATAGATATTTATGAAATACACGAAAGGAGTAAAACTAAGTATTATTTTATAAAACGCTAAAAAAAAATATCAGTATTACATTTGTTGCAAATAAGCAATACTTTCTGAAAGAAAGAAAATCGATGAGTCTACAGAAAGGAAAAGAGGAGAGAGGAAACGAAAAACGACAACAAATGAGAGGAGAAAAGAGAGAGCGAAAGGGGAAGAGGAAAAGTAAAGGAGGGAAGAAAAGATAGGACAGATGCGGATAGGAGAAGTAATGAGGAGAAAGGGAAAAGATGCGAGGAGAGATGAGGAAAATGGAGCAAAGAGGAGAAGAGAGGAGGGAAAGAGATGAGAGGAGAAGAGAAGAGGTGGTTTGAGAGGAGAGGAGGAGACGAGAAGAGGGGAGTTGAGAGTAGAGTAAAAGAGAGAAGATGAGAAGAACGAAAAGAAGAGGAGAAGAGTGCATTGGAGTCGTAAATCTAAGACAGGATTTTTGATTTTCCTCATCTCTCCTCGCATCTTTTCCCTTTCTCCTCATTACTTCTCCTATCGACATCTGTCCTATCTTTTCTTCCCTCCTTTACTTTTCCTCTTCCCCTTTCGCTCTCTCTTTTCTCCTCTCATTTGTTGTCGCTTTTCGTTTCCTCTCTCCTCTTTTCCTTTCTGTAGACTCATCGATTTTCTTTCAGAAAGTATTGCTTATTTGCAACAAATGTAATACTGATATTATTTTTTAGCGTTTTATAAAATAATTCTTGGTTTTACTCCTTTCGTGTATTTCATAAATATCTATTGTGCATATGGCAACCCTGAAATTGAGCCTAACTCTACAAGCAACCCACCAGCGCCTTAGGTAATTTGGGTTGCCTAGTTTAAAATGTCGTTGTCCTAAAACGTTTGAGAGACACTGTACAATGTACCAATGTACAAGTTGTACAAAATGTACAAGACGTTTTGATAGATATGAGTTACGAAGTGTTAGGTTTTCTATTCTCTTTATTGGTTCGATTCTAATATCTGTTTTTCACAGAATGGATCGAAACTTTATAATTACCCTGTAGAATTGAATAGTCAATAGAAATTTGATCACGTTTTCGGTATTACTAGTTCGATAGCTGCCAGTCTTTTTGTGTAGGAGTTTGGGGTTTTCTTAGAATGTAAATACACAAAATGTTTCTAAATTCCACGTAAATGTTTTAAGATTTAATGATCGAGCTTATAACCAATGTCCGGCCCCCGTGCCGACGCTAGGGGTCCCAGGTTCGAATCCCGGCAAGGGCGTGGATGTTTGTCAGTGTCCATTCATCAATTTTATCATGTCATCACTCATCTCCATCTTCGAAAATTAGCCAAAAGTGGCACAAAAAGCAAAGTAAAATAAAGTAAATCAAAATAAAAAATTGTAACCAATGGTTTAAGGTACTTAGAACCGTAAGGTAATAGTTAATTTAATGACTGGTAATACATAGAGTCTATGTACAAATTTGCATACACAAAAAACTACCTTCCGAAATGAAATCACACATACTCCACTGAGTGTGCATCATCCTCCCCGAAAGCAAAAGCATAATTCGTACAGTGGACTATAAATCAAACCACCCCGAGAGTGCAAAGAACGTCATATTCTACTGCCTAAGCTCAAGGGACAGAAGAATCTGCCCATATCCAGCAACACTCAGACAAGAACAGGAACCATCAGAGTTACAATGGAGCTCAATGCAATCTTCAGAGAATTGGCTCAAAATTCTAAGTTGTCCCAGTACAGAATTCAAGCAAATATGGCCCTCTCTCCTCAAAGCAATAGAATCAGTAGCAAAGTGGAGCAAATAGTATAGAATCCTGGTGGTGCCGTGGCGTAATAGGTTAGCGCACCGGATTTGTCATAGGTTCGATCACCACCACTGGCAAAAATAAATTTGCTCACCTGAAGACGAGAGAAGAGGTGCTCTCTAGAAATGTAGTGTTGGAATAAATATGGTTAAAGGCACTAGAAAATGGATAATGTCAAATTAATAATAACTAACTAACTAACTAACTCCCTAGCCTTCTTAAACCCGAAGGTTCATGGCTGCAGCAACACAGGCCTTCCATCTTTCCCTATCTTGAGCAAGTTCTACATACTCTTTTCTATCCCTACCGATTTCCCTTTGGTCCATCTCAACGTTGTCCATCCATCTTCGTCTTGGCCTTCCTACAGGTCTCTTACCATCAGGTTTCCCAACAACAATCCTGTAAACTCCTCTTTCCTCTCCCATTTGTGCCACATGGCCTGCCCACCTAAGTCTTCTTGATTTAATTATTCTAATAATATCTGCACATGAATACAAATTATGTAGTTCTAAATTATGTAACTTTCTCCACTCACCTGTCTCCTCATCCCTTTTAGGTCCAAAGATTTTCCTAAGGATCTTATTTTCAAATACTCTCAATTTATGTTCCTCTTTCAATGTAAGGGACCAAGTTTCAATATATGCTAATAAATACCATTTTCACCAACATTCACAAAACTGACGTGCTGTTTAAGCTTCATTTCGATGAACAGTGTTTGTGCAATTTATTAATTCACTCACCAATTTAACAATTTCAAGAATATGTAAATATTGAATGTGGCACTACTGAAAATTTAGAGTTAACTATATCATTTATTGTAACAATGTTCGTGAAATATCCTTTCAAAATTAAAGAGGAATTAAATTTTCGATCACATCAAATAAGTTCTTTTTTATTTACTGCTGAAGCAAGAAGTATTTAATGTAAACACGTTATGGTTGAAAAATTGTCAAAAAGACCACTGACTAATGTACAAGGTTCGCCCATAAAAACAACAACTTTTTTTTAGGAAAGAAAGCAAGTAATTACCTTCAAATGACTTTATCGCCTTCAAAATAATCACCAGAGGAGGCAATGCACTTTGACCAGCTTTTGTACAGGTCTTGGAAACACTTTTGATAGTCATTGACAGTAAATGTTCGCAGAATACGCGTAACGTTTAATTTAATGTCCGCGACGTCGTCAAATCTTCGCCCTTTCATAGCCATCTTAAGCTTGGGAAAAAGGAAAGAATTAGCAGGCGATAAGTCCGGAGAATATGGAGGGTGATTGATCACTGTCACTGAATGCTTAGCAACGTTTTGTTGTGCAGACAATGCGGTATGAGGTCGAGTATTATCGTGTAACAGAAACCATTGGCCAGAATCACAGAGGTCCTTCCTAAACCGCTTCATCCTGCTTCTGAGTCGACCAAGCACTTTCTTGTAATACCACTGATTGATTGTATGGTTTTTAGGGACAAATTCATGGTGGATCAGTCCTTGGGAATCAAAAAATGCGATCAGTATTACCTTTGTCTTCGCTTTCGACATCCGTGCTTTTTTTCTTTACGGGCGAGAACTGTGCTTTCCACTGCGCACTCTGTCTTTTTGTTTCGGGGTCATATTGTAAACACCAGGTGTCATCTCCCGTCACGATGCACTTTAGGAAGTTGTTGTCCTGTTCCGCAGTTGCCACCAAATCCTCACAGCATTCTTTCCTTTTCTCTTTTTCTCGTTCCATCTCGGTGCGCGTATCTTGTACGCCGCCTGCACACGACCTGCATCTGACACACGTTGCCCCGATACCGACTGCCTGTAACAGGTTGAAACATGCAATGATGGGAAGTTTAGATATAGCTCTTTGCAGTGTTGCCAGTATACGGTAGGCTACATTTTTTTTTTTTTTTTTACAGATCGGTTTCTTTATGGGCGGACCTTGTATTTCGAAGATAAACAATAATAAGATAATATGCTCTAAATCAAACATCCAGTTATCCAGTGTATGAAACATACATTTTGATAGATTTTAGGGTTGAAGATATAACAATATTAAAATAAGGTAAATCTATGTTGTTGCCATTTTAAAGTTAGAATTATTATTATGTAGAGATATAATCTGCTACGCTATTTGCTTTCACGTTCAAGAAACTGTGAATACGATTTCTAATTCAAGACTCAAACATCTCTTCCATGTATAACACTTGTAATAACAGAACAAAGTTTTTACAAAATATTTGTTTCCTTAAAATGGAATTATTTGGACCTATTGAGCTTCAGTTTCATGAGGGACTCGTACTTTCGTTTACTTTTTCTTCATGGGTGATTCACTGATATCTGGTTAATAGATAGAGTTAACAGATTTTTCACTTCCTTACAGCTACAGAGTATTTACTAACGTTGTTTGTAGCATGACGTTCTTGTAGTAAATCTGATTTGGCCGATCAGGGGTATCTAGTAGCATTGAATCTATTTAATAACATAATTATTCTCTTCTATCTATAGTTACCACAGGAGGCTTAGTCAAAGTTGGAGCACGCCTCTATAACCTTATAAATTCCAGTTTAAAACTATCAAAACTTTTTTTTGTTTCTTGCAAAATTGTCTTACATGTTTACAATTTATTTTTGCAGGTTTTATCTTGCTGAAGATAATTGTATAACGTGCAAGTTATACATCAGATGTTCAAATTGTAATGGATGCCACATTGAGGAAGAAGAGACAAGCGATCCTTTGGTGGGAAACATACAAAGAGACAGGAAATTATTCCCATCGAAATCTTCCACATATTAATATTGCTGAAAAATGTGATAACGTAAGGGCTGTTAAGGGACTATTAATGAACGGAACTGACGTGAATTATAAAGACAAGAATGGCAGAACATTATTACATTATGCTGTTAATTATAACAACATAGAAGTTGTAAACTTCTTACTGAGAAATGGAGCTGATGTTACATTAGTTGCTGCCAAGGGAAACACACCTTTACACACTGCTGTTTTTAGGAATCACCATGAAATTGTTGAAGCTCTACTTAAAAGTGTAAGTCCTGATACATCAAATGACTTTATCAATGCTCGAACAGATGTGAAAGGAAACACTGCACTCCATATTGCTGCTGAGAATGGTTTCATAGAAGTAGTCAAATAGTTGCTGAAGCATGGCGCAATTTACAATGTTAACAATAAGGAATGTAGAACTCCACTCGATGTGTCCCAAAACCAAAATGTCACTGAACTGCTGAAAGATATTGATGGTTTGTTTGAGGATACAATAAATGGACACGCCGAAGTAATCAAGAAGTTAAATGAGTTACAACATGATAGTTTTCAGGCTGCAATAGGTGCTCGCCATCATACACATCTTACATTGTTGCTGATTGCAAAATCTGGCCAATACAGAATTATCTCAAATGCATTGGAAGAAATGATAGAGAAAAGGCAGCCAAATCAATCATGGTCTAGTCCAACATGGAAATGGGCTCAACTCTTAAGCCTTCACTCTGCTGCACTATCGCTTAAAAAAGTTTCCAACAGATGCCACACTTGGCACACAGCAGTGACTGATAGCTCAGATCACCCTTGCACTGACGACTTAGCAGCTGATGGTTTGCTTTGCCTGGAAAATGCATATAAATTAGTAGATATGTACAAATACTTCGTATGTGGTGCAATAGATAACGCAGACATGCAGACAATACATGATGCATTAGTTGTTTTAGAGTTTAAACCAGAACATGTGTCACACTGTCCAATCAAGGGTGGAAGTAGAAAGCAAGAATGCCCAAAGTATTGTAGATTATTGCATAATGGAATACAAGAGGACATAAAATCACTGCTAGAAATTATTGATGAAAATATCAACGTACCAGCAGAAAACTTTCTTCAGTCAGTTACTCAGAAAAAAACTGCATTGTCTACAAACTTGGTGGAGGCTATCAAAAACAATGACTATTCAAGATTTAAGAAATGCGTTGAAGAGTCAACTTCTATTGACTTAAGCGTGGAGGGAAAAACCGAACTATTTTGTGCTGTTGAGAATGGCAACATAGAAATTGTAAATATCTTACTAGAAAATGGAGCTGAACCTACTGCTTTGCATGAAGCTGCTTCCAAAGGTTATACGAATATTATTGAAATTCTCTTACAGTATGTAAGAGTTACTCAATTACATGACTTTTTGGATGGTAAGGAAAAGTTTCCTGGTACCATGTCACCACTTCATCTTGCCGCTGAGAACAGTCATTTAGGGACGGTTATTTGCTTACTTAGGCATGGGGCTACTTTCAACATTAGGAATACCTCACGCATAACACCATTTCATGTAGCCAAAGATCGCAGTATATTGGAATTGCTGTCAACAATTGCAGAGTTCTTTTGGGATGCTAAGAATGGAAATACTGATGTTGTTAGTGATCTGAAAGAGGCAACATGTGATGTATTTGCAGCTGCTACAAATGCACGTGATCAGGACGGAAATACAATTTTGGAAGTTGCTGCCATCAACAAACACAAGAACATTGCATGTGAATTGTTAAAGCTTGTTAACAAGTCTGATGAGGTTAAATCATGGAAAAGTCGTAAATGGACGATAGATGAGTTTGAAAGTTTGAAATCTGCTGCAGAGTGGGTTACTGAATCGTCAGAAATGTACCTTCCTTATTTGTGCGACAAGGTAAATCCATTCAAAACATTGAGAAATGATATGAATCTCATGTACGATGTCAAACAAGCTTCTTATTACTTGATAAATGCTCACAAGTTAGTGAAATTATACAAGGAATACGTAGATGGAGCAATAGACAATAAGGACATAGTGAGAATAGAGGATACACTGATTGCACTTGAATTTGACCCGGATCATCTATCAGCTGGATTTACGCGGGAGACAGAGAGTGGAACTAAGGTTTACTGTATTGCAAAAAAACAAGCCTCTGTCACTTGGTCACCCATGAATTTCGTAAACTATATTACAGAGTTGCTTCCTTGGTTTCTTGCTACTTTGTTTTTCATCTTGCCACCAATTCAACGTCTCTTTTGGACATCTGAAGAAATAGATGCGATACATTCTTTAACATATTACTCCCGGGCATCCTACTGCATCACAGGATATATAGGCAGCGATGATGGATTCATATTTGTTTCAAAAGGTCAAGGTGCAAAATATTATGAATTAGTGCACACTAATCAAAAGGAAGATATACAAACGTTTTTAAAAATGGTGAACGAGAATATAAATGAACCTGTGAGCAACTTCCTTAGATCCATTAGACTGATGCAAAATGGATTTCTTTTTTATGATGAATTGGTGTGAAACAAAGGCGTAATCAGGGACCTAATTTTGGCGAAGGGAAGGGCAGAATCGAACCTAGGGCTTAACTCAGGGGAGGGGAAGGGGCAAAGTCGAAAAATATTCCATCCCATAAAAATAGAATCCGGAATTACTTTTTGGTCGTTAGGTCTCAGGAGGTTAACAAAAGTTGTATATTTGAACAAACCTGAAAAGTTTTAGAGAAGCAAATGCCCACTTGCCCCGTTAAGTTACGCCTATTGTGTGAAACTTTAAATATTGTTCCCATGCATGGTTAAAAGCGTAAGAAAATAGTCTAATGCTGATGATAGAGTGAGAGGTGAAGCACGATTATTACATCAGTTCAGTGGCGCAAACTTTTGAACAATGTTTTATTTATTTTATTCAAAACATATTGCATGTCATATCCCCTTACTTGCATGGCTCATCATATTAGTGCTCGTAATACAGATATGACCACGACTAATATAAATATTATGGAACACTATTTGTCTGGATGCCAGAGAGGGGAGTTATGTTTCAATTTTATTGTTGGTTTTGGCAACTTAAGACTGTGCAAAAGGAAAATTTAGAGTACAAGTAATGGATGCTGTTCTAAAATGGCATACATGGAAAGTATGTTCTGGGATCAACCCTGGAATTCTCCTACATTTATTGCTTATAAATGATTTTGGTTTGGCAGTTAAAGATTGTAAAGTACGGAATTTATGCCAATGGCTTGAAACTGTGTATGGAAATCACAACTTGTAAAACTGGAAAAAATTACAAACATAAACTAGGATCAATTGAACAGGTCACATGAACATCGTCGTATCCGATAAAATCCAAATGCCACAGAAACAGCAAAAGGAGTCAGCATGGCGTTTTTCCTCAAATGGGAAGTTCCACGGTGTAGAAAACTCTCCCATCTGTTCATAAAACGTTTCAGATTTATATTCACAAAACCAAAACACTTATTTTTACAATGTAAGTCTCTGCCGTCTCTGTTGGCAATACTGTTAGTTGCAACGTTGTTCGTGCGACCGATTCAATTACTAATTGAAGAGAAGCGAATAAATTGATAAAAACATTAATAGGTAAGAGTATACAAGATTTACAAAAAATGCAAAAGCTGCAATATATTTGATTATAAATTGGATGGAATTTGTGTGGAGAATCTTGATATAAACACGCCGTCGTAATATTTGATGCTAAACTTTTCTTCAAGAATCATGCTATAGAAACAACTTGTTAATGTAAATTACAGACAGGCAACATAAGTAGAAAATGGTGTACAAACTGTTATTTCCTTGTATTTAATAATGATAAGGCCAGAATTTAAACATGAACGTCCTGTCTGGTATCATTTTTACACTAAAAGAAATATAGAATTAATAGAAAGAACTCCAAGAATTATCTGCAGATTATTGCATTACAGTTTTACAATGTTAAAGTTGCTTTGCGAGTAGAATAATGTGAGTAGAAGCTGTTCAGAATTAAAACGTAAAATTATAGGCTAAAAAATGTATTATAAATGTTTGGTATAATAATGATAGTAAAGGAAAAAATCTGGCCGAAATGTTCTACAAGATTCCCAATTAGAAAGCTAGGCACTATTATCAAAGATAAGGGTATATACCCTTATCTGTTCTATTATCTTGTTACTACTGAAGAAATTAGAGGAAATAAAACATTAATCGGAAAGCTATATACGTACTTAACCTTTATAATATCATTTGAAATAGAATTATAATGTTTTCTTTGATTGCATTTACATATTTTGACCAATTTAAACCACTGATCTTTGATTCTAATAAACTAGAACTCAATATCTTATGGTTTTACTTGTACATGAAAATTGTTTTTCCTTTCATTTTTACCGGGTGAGGTGTTTATGTAGATTATTACTTTATTGTGTACAATGTATCTAACTGTGTGTATGTGTAATGTTTATGTTGGTAGGTTGGTAAGTTATTTCATTTCTTAATCGTAAGTGTATCAAAACGTGTACTTTTTGTTGACCAAATGTGAAAAATGGTGCTTTGTAAAGGTGATACTCTGTTAACACACCATAAAAATGTATTTTATACAAATAAAATATATTGTTTTATTAGTCTTCAACTTTCGTATTGCACTGCACTTTGTAGGGATTATACATGTAAGTTCTTTTATGTTTTTTCATGAGTCATGTACGCGTATGTAAATTTTATTATCAACTGCAGTAAATTTACTTACAACGCCAGTTGTACCCAGTATAATAATAAAATAAAATAAATAGAAATGAACTATCTTCTTATGGGAATTTAGAGACGAATAGTGACACGCACTTTTTAGTCACTCCCAGACTAATAATGAGTTGATTCTACAGGACAAATTATATGCAAATATGCGAAATAATGTTAGATATATATGGCAATACATTTATTTAAGTATAAGATGAAAATACTATATATTGAATTCTGTTTGTAATTTGAAAAATACTAAGTTACGTGCAAAGTGCAAAGATACAACTGGTCAGTTAGATACGGTATTTCCTGCTGTTCTATGGAAGTAAGAACCTATGTTTCTTTATCGCACTTGTGCGTTGGGGCGTGTAAATTGTATCGGAATCTGAGAAGAAAAACCTCAGAATTTCTCTCTTATGGGTATAGATACCGAATCTGCAAAGCATAACGACTTTAGTTGATCGACACATAACTATCCCTCTCAAAAGGAGAAAGATAAGTTTTATCTCTTGTTATTATTATTATTATTATTATTACTTAATTTGGTTTAACACTTCGTACTCTCTTTTCGATCACGATCTAGACAAATTAATATTATTCTATTTTCTACTTATAGACTTCAGTGGTAGGAACAAAAATGTTTAAAATGGTCGATTTATTGTACTTTGTATCTGGCATCATTTTCATGAACAATGTACAGGACATTTAATTGTTATGAACAATTATGACAATCGCATGCTGAAACTATCAAGCTTCACTAAATGACGAAGAAATGTCGGTTGATTTAGTGTTTTAAGTCCACAATATGCACAGTAAGGCTAATTGAGGCTTGACCTACAGTTTAAAGTGGGATCCGAACTCTATGTGCGTCCACCGGGTATCGAACTCGGGACCCCTTGATTACAAGGCGACGCTACCAATGCACCATCGGGGAAGCTACGAAGAAATGTGTGCCCTTCATTGACGAAAAGTAAAAAATGGTGGTTTATAAAGGTGGTACACTGTTAACACACCATAAAAATGTATCTTATACAAATAAAATATACCTATTGTCGCTGAATGATGTCCTTAAAGGTTCTCAGGTTTCAATTCTTAATAGGTTGATTGATTGATTGAATTAAATTTTTTGGGTGCTTCGGCACTTTAGACTAGTTTGCACCTGTCAGTGAATTCTTAATAGCGGATGGATTATTAGTTGTTTTTCCATTATCCACATCACTATGGCTCTTTTGTCATCTCTTTTTTGGAGATTAACTTATATACGTAGTTGCTACAAGTAATAAATCACCAATCCCGATCCTCCAGGATTCTGTGTTTCTCTTACAATCTTTAATCTAAAATGTGTGGATTTCGATTCCAAGCCAATACATATAATTGAGGGCTCCTTCGTCTGTTTCATGTAATCACTCATTATTATCGCTACGAATTAGCCTAGCAAGATACAAAAAACGACTGAATATAATCAAACATAAAATGTAATATGCGAGTAAAAACAACAATTGTATGCATTTTTGTTGCTGGAATATTCATTTTGGACCTGGCACGTGTCTATATATTTTCATTTTAACGTTATATTTTGGTCACGTACTTAAAAAAGAAGGATTAAATTATAAAAAATATAATTGTACATCATCTACATTACAATTTTGTTTACTATAATAACAAAATACATACGAGCCGAATATCAGGGTTACTCACCAAACTTGGCAAATTAAACTCGTGATGTAAGTCGAACACAATCTCCATAGAGATATACTGTATATATGGAATAATTGTTGCGAACTTATGTCTCGTACTAAGCAATATTGAAAAATGTTTTTATTACATAATTGTTATGAGCAAATTAAGTAACTTCTAAGTCTCCTCGACACATGTTCTGAAATATCAACTACGTGGCAAAAACAAAAATAGTGCGTCTATAATGATATGAATATAACAAAACCTATCTAGCATTGTAATAATACTTAAAATGTATTTGCAAAGAGTAACACTAAACAACGAAACGCACAATGTGCACAAAGCATGGATGCATGTTTCATTGTTCACTTCTCTTAGCAATTCTGTACTTTTTCGACAAGGAAATTTTTTTGAAAATATTCCTTGTTTCAAAAAACCACGTTCCACGCTACATTCTATAAAAAAAATGATATTTAGAGAACATTCTGGAGCAAATCTTGTAGTTTTCATTCGCTGTAGTAGAAAATTTAGGGCGCCAAGAAACTTTTGCAAATATCCACAATATAAAAATAAAATTACACGAAGTTTGTCAATACAATCTAGCAAGATTACTGGCTCAACTAGATTTTTCAAAAAATTGGATATCAGTCCAGTTCTAAAAAAAAAGTTGTTGCATAATGTTTCACTTCCGACAATTATATTAGAACCAAATTTTGTCACGCATTCCAATAGTTATCAAATACGAACAGGGGAAGAACAAGTACTCTGATTTTCTCTCGCACCTGGAGGAATGCAACACGCACGCACAATAGTATCGCGGAAAGTCTATGTATATGCATTTTCTCTAGTAATGGATGGTTTCGCATCAAACTATTTTTGTCGGTAGTCGAAACAAAGACGAGTTTTTATGTTATTTCGTGGACAAATGATATGGTTAAGGACATCAAAATCAGTGAACGTAGCTCTGATCTTTAACCTGGAAAAATTGAATATGGTGTCCAAAACTTTATTGCTAAGTATGTACCTTGAAATGATGAAGTGGGCCAGACAATGGAGAGCCAATAGCAGTGTAAAGAACCACATGGCCGTAGGCAGGAAAAATTTTCGGGGGGGTTCATTAATAATTGTTTTGATGGGCGTCGCCAGAAATTTGAATAATAGAAATAATTACAATAATTATATAATAATAATTAAAATATCGTAATTATAAACCAATTTTATTCCAAAATAATAATAATTCAAGAAAAAGCTTTAAAAGTTAGATGGAAATTTTAGTCATAAAGTTTTTGTTGTTTGACCTTAAAACGTAATTTTTGAAATTTTGAAAACTATGTAACCAGTTATTCTTTTTAAAAACTTACCCCGGTGCATGTATTGTAACCGCAATCGCAAACGTACAAAACTGGGGATCCGAGGTTTCAACTCCTATCAAGGGGGATTTTCAACTTTATCGGATAGGGAATTTAAAAGTTGGAAAGGAACAATCATAAGGGAATTTTCGGTCCGACCCAGCCAGGAATAATACTGGAAAGAGGACAGCAGAAGTGAAATTGGAAGGGTCGCGTGGGTGGTTTGCAATTCCGAGAAAAAATACTGTTTCACTCAAGTTTCAGAATTCCAAATGTATGAAAATTCTAGATTGATCGTTTCAACATTGTTTCCTTGTTGTATTTCTTTGAAACTTCGAATACATTTTTGAAAATGACTTACAGATTATGGTTTCTGAAATTCCATTAATGCAACATGTGAGAATTTTCGGGGGGGTTGAACCCTAGAACCCCCCCCCCTCTAAATACGGCCATGCAAAGAACCAGAAGTCTCCAGGTGGAAGGGTAGGATCAGGACGCAAGAAAATTCGAAGCGAGTCCGCACTGTGTCGAGTCGCCAGAACAACCGGAAAAGCGAAATGAAATTTTCGCGGTTGTGCCTTTCACTGTTATTCCTTCACAGTTATCCGTTCGCGTTTAGTCCGTTTCGCTGTAATTCCTTTCGCTCTTATTCCCTCGCATATGTTCCGTTTCGCGGTTGTGCCCTCTCGCGATTATTCCACCTCCCCGCTGTGTCTACTTTAATGAAAACCTGTTTGGATGAAAGCCTCCGCTGCCACAATTCATGTCTTAACGGGTCAAAGTTCCATGGTAGACTGGTTGCGAGCTTCGTAGTTACCTAAGCAGGGGAGATTCTGCACATGCGCGTTTGTTGTAGCTGCTGTTAGTTCATCACTCATCCAGACGATTTTCCCGCATATAAATATGTAACTAAGCATTATGTTTACATCAGAAATTAGAAGTTCTTGTCCTACCTTAACGTTGCTCTCCTGCACTTTCATGATGCAATCCAAATTGCAGCCTCCGATCACCACCTGCGAATTAAATAGAAAGTATGATTTTCAATCCCGGATTAAATTGCATAGCTACACTTTTCTTATGATTGATTGACTAATTTGGTTTATTTCATTTCACTTTTCTGCCACTTTTGGCTAACTGCCATGATAAAGATGAGTGATGATATGATGATATTGATGAAGGGAGACTGTACATTGCTTCGGAGTCAACTTTGAAGGTCCAATCGCAGTTTATCTGGCCACAAATCCGCTCCTAATTGTCTTGATGTGGATGTGATGTTTGAGGTTGTTCTTAATATCTAGAAAAATCTGCACCCTATATTTCCATTTCTACTTCGTATATGCTTACACTATATCTATTCTGTGTCCCTCCCAGGTAAAAAAAAATTTACTCTGTCCCGAGAATCACTGGAGCTAGTGAACGAAAGCAAGTCTCTGCGCAAATAGTGACTCGAGAAGGCTCGACCAATGAACACGTGCGAGGGAACGGGATTGCGTGGAGAAAGAAAAGCGCCTGCAGCTTTTTCAGCAGTGTTTACTGCTTCGCTCCGCTCACTCGCTTTCTCTCCTACTCTGCGTTTATGTGCGATCTTACTCCAAAGATTCCATGGATAGAGTATAGATCCGCCTATCGATATATCAGCCATGTACACTTGTTGTCTGCAGTGGGTTCGCATTTTTCTTAATTTATTGGATTAGTTTTTTTACGTCGCTTCTCTGCCACTTTTGACTAATCGCGACGATGAGGATGAGGGATTAGTAGATGCAATTGATTAAGGGACACTCACAAAGGACAGCCATTCCCAGGCTGGGATTCGAACCCGGAACACCTGCCTTCTTACATTTTGAAGTCTTGCTTTTATCCACGATGGCTCTAAGCAACAAAAGCAATCGCCTTCGTGTATAAAAGATGAACTTTCAGACAGTGATAAGGACTTTTACGGAAGAGATTTCGTATGTGCAAATTACCCACTTAGGGGTTAAGTTCAGGGTTTTATTACCCAGGACAAACATGCTTGGTTGTGTAATTTTAAACTGTAAATGTAAAGTTACACTGCAAGACATGTACGGCAGAGAATAAGTGCGATACTTGTGTGTAAACAGTTAAATGTCCTCATTATTTTGTATTTGTACTTTTTATTATTTTCATTTCCAGAGATTCTTCTTTTGACATCTGTTACGAATATAGTGAACTTGTTTGTGTCCATTGATACTCTTGCCACTAGGCTACCTTAGGCTATAGCCTGGGGGGCCACATGTCCTAAGGACGCCAAAAATGAGAAGCCGAAGGGGCAAAAGTAACAAAGGCCATCGACTAATAAAATTCCTTAACATTATGATAAAATAGCAAAATAAGACATGGCAAGTAGTGTAAAAGTATATAATACTATCTCGATAAATGATGAGCACCCTCAGGCAGATTTGGCTACACTTAAAACTAGCTCAAGATGTGCATATGAGCTTATTGCTCAAGTGTGGTACTCTGTCTAACCCAAGATTTTTGTAAAAATGACCTCGGGAATTTCCCGTGAAATGATGAGCCCCTTCAGATTGATTTGCCTACACTTACAAAAGCTACATCTGTGAGATTGTTGACCATAAGCTTGTTAAAAATATGCCCCTCTTGATATTGTTTCTGCTACACTTAAAATTATACCAAAGAGCTACCCATATACACCCACACCCACCCAACATATTTACTTCCGGTCCACTTCCGGTCCACTTCCGGTTTACTTGACAGACACCTGTGTTTTTTAGGTTTATTAAGTATAGAGTTTTGATTTGGACCCCAATAAATTTTATATAATAAACCAACAACAAAAATGCCAAAGCCAAACATATTAACACACACACACACACACACACAAAGTATACAAAGCACACTGCTGAACCCAACTGATATTTTTTATTAAGTATAGAGTTTTGATTTGAACCCCAAGAAATTTTATATAATAAACCAACAACAAAAATGCCAAAGCCAAACATATTTACACACACACACACACACACACACACACCCACACACACACACACACACACACACACACACAAAGTATACAAAGCACACTGCTGAACCCAACTGATATTTTTTATTAAGTATAGAGTTTTGATTTGAACCCCAAGAAATTTTATATAATAAACCAACAACAAAAATGCCAAAGCCAAACATATTTACACACTAAGTATATACACTAAATATACAAAGCACACTGCTGAACCCGACTGATATTTTTTATTAAGTATAGAGTTTTGATTTGAACCCCAAGAAATTTTATATAATAAACCAACAACAAAAATGCCAAATCAAAAATATTGTAATCAA
This sequence comes from Lepisma saccharinum, assembly GCF_977018435.1. NCBI lineage: Eukaryota > Metazoa > Arthropoda > Insecta > Zygentoma > Lepismatidae > Lepisma > Lepisma saccharinum. The sequence continues at coordinate 64,415,165 of NC_139238.1, read as the reverse complement.
TGCAATAAGAATATAACCAGCCCCAATTGGGCTAGGCACCAAAAGAATTGTGATCCAGAAAAATGCAGAACACCCACAAAAATATGCCCAAAATGCCATAGAAAATATAGCATGGAATACTTCATATATAAACATATGGGTACTTGTTCTGCACAGTCATCAACATTGCCCCCACAACCATCTACATCTGGTCTGAAAAGGAAGCTTGAAACACCTGTTAATGCTAGAGCAGCAAAGCAGCCGCGCAATGCACCTATTCATAGCAGTTTTGCTGGCGAACTTAGGGATCACTGTTTTGTATCAGAGCCAAGATGTGATATTAAGAATTTTTTGAACAGTATAAATCCTGATGTGCAGGCAATTCTAAATGCACAAAATGGCTCTTATAAGCTGTCCCTCAAATTGTTTACACAATATAAGAAACCAAATTGCACAAAATTTACACAGCCCCACATAACAGAAACTGTAGCTATATATTCAAATACAAATTTAGACAAAATAATAAGCAGTTTGATAGATAAATTGAATATTAAACATTCTGAATTTGCTGCAAGAGAATCAGGATGGAGCCTATGTGGATCTCCACACAAGTTATATATTAATATTTCTGAATTCAGCCCATTACAAGGATCTACATATCTGCCATTACCTGCCAATATTAAAAACAAAAAAGCCGTGGTTAACATAGAAAATAATGATGAGAAATGTTTTCTGTGGTGTATTTTAGCTGCTTTGTATCCAGTTTTAAGGAACCCTCAGAGAATAACTTATTATAAACAACATGAACATGATTTTGATGATGCTATGGAGGGCTTAAAATATCCAATGTCAGTTCAGAATATTGATAAATTTGAAAAAAAAGGCCAGGGATATCAATGGTAAACAATTATCTATTAATGTTTTTATTTGTTCTACTGGCCGTGGCAATTGCTTGATAGATCCTCTCAGAATCAGTACATTTGATGATGATTCTGCTGTTCCGATTGATCTGCTCTTAATTGAAGAGGATGGCACATATCATTACATTCTGATACACAGTCTTGAAACTTTAGTCAGAAAACAACTAGACAAATCTAAGACAATATTCAAGTTGTGTAGAAGATGTTTAACTGTATTTGATGGTAGAAAAATGGAAAATGGTGTTTGTGAACAGAATACAGAAATTGCTAGAAACAAGTTAATTGAACATTTAAAATACTGTGGCAGCCATAAACCTGTTCATATGGTTATGCCTAAGCCAAATGAAAATGCCAAATTCAAAAAATTTGAAGCCTTGTTGGAACATTCAGCATATATAGTCTGTGATTTTGAATCAAACCTCAAACCCCTTGCATGATGCAGCCCAGATCCTGATGAATCTTCAATTACATCATACCAGTTACATGAGCCTTCTAGTTTTTATTATGTGGTTGTACAGGATGGTGTTGTTAGTGAAGAATATTTATACATGGGACCAGATGCCATCAAAGAATTTGCACATAGAATAGAAAATTAGTGCCATGACATAGCATCTAATGTCTTATTAAAATCAAAACCCATGGTGCCTTTAACAGAGGATGAGATTGAAGATTTCAACAATGCAGAAAAATGCCCGGTATGTGATTCTGAATTTTCAGATACAAATATCAAGGTGCATCACCATTCTCATACAGATGGTAAATTCAAAATGGTCCTGTGTAATAGCTGTAATATTAAGATCCGGAGACCAAAATTTGTCCCTATATTTTGCCATGGTGCATCCAATTATGATTTTCATCATCTGATTAGGTACGAGGGGTTTGACAAGCAGAATTTAAATATTTTAGCAGAAAATGATGAGAAATATATAGCTATTAGCAAGATAATTAAAGTTAATGGTGTTCCCATTCACTTAAGATATCTTGATTCCTACAGAATTCTGTCCGCTAGCTTGGCTACACTGGCCAATCAATTATCTGATGATCAATTCAAAATCACATGTGCTTTGTTTCCAAATCAGGACCTGAAATTAATTAGGCGGAAGGGTGTATACCCATATGATTATGTTACAGATTTTTTCTAAATTTGATGAGTGTGCTCTGCCACCACAACAAGAGTTCTACAGCAAACTCAAAGCATCTGGAATCACTAATGAAGATTATCACCATGCCCAGTTGATGTGGAACAATTTAAAATGCCAGACATTTGGTGATTATCATAAGGCATATTTAAAACTTGATGTGACTCTCTTAGCTGATATACTTCAGGCATTTAGAAAATCTGCCATGCAAAATTATAAACTGGATCCAATTTATTTCTACAGTGCTCCAGGCCTAGCATGGTCTGCAATGTTTTTGAATACTAAAATGCAGTTGGATCTCATTCAGGATCAGGACATGTATCTGTTTATGGAACAATGTATAAGAGGAGGCATGGTGCAATGCTCTCAAAGATATGCCAGAGCAAATAACAAATATATTCCTGATTATGATCCAGCACTGCCATCAAATTATATACTGTATGTGGATGCAAACAGCCTGTATGGTTATGCCATGATGGATAAATTGCCATATGCAGGGCTTGAGTGGGTCGAAAATTTCAATATTGAAGATCTTCATGATTTTGATGACAGTAACTATGGCCTGTTCTTAGAGGTTGATCTGACAATTCCTGATGATTTACACAACACATTTTCTGATCTGCCCCCAATTCCTGAGGTTAAGTGTTCACCTGGCTCTAAACAGAAGAAATTGATGATGACTCTAGTGCCTAAACAGGATCATGTCATATATTACAAAAACCTCCAGTTCCTGATGAATCATGGTGTTCAAGTGACCAAAGTTGGAAAAGTTTTGAGGTTCAGGCACTCAAGATGGTTGAAGCCATATATTGATACAAACACAGAGCTTCCAACATCTGCATTGAGCCAATTTGATAAGACCTTGTTTAAATTGATGGTCAATTCAGTGTATGGCAAAACAATTGAAAATGTCAGAAAACATATTGATGTTAAAATAATTACTGACCCCAGCCGGAGCAAAAAATTGATTGCAAAGCCAAACTTCAATTACAGAAGAATTTATGATGAGAATATGGCACTTTTCAACATGAAAAAAACAAATATTAAGTTTGATAAGCCTATTTATGTAGGGGCTGTGATATTGGAATTGGCCAAATTACACATGTTAAAATTGTATTATGATGTGTTGAAACCTTTTTATGGTGATTGTGTAAAACTGATGTACATGGACACAGATAGTTTTGTTCTTGATATTCAAACAGAAGATGTTTATAAAGATATAGCACAGCCTGAATTGTTTAAATATTTTGATACCAGTGAACATACAGAGATTCAACACCACAACAAAAAGGTGCCTGGCAAGTTAAAAGATGAGACACTTGGTGATGTTATTGTGGCATTTGCTGGGTTAAGGGCCAAGATGTATAGTTTTGAAACATGTAGTGGCGCTGTTGCCAAAAAAGCCAAGGGCATTGGCAGAGTAATTGTTGACAAAGAGCTTGAATTTGAGGATTACAAAAATTGTCTCAAATCATGTAGCACAATCAGAACATCAGAAAATAGAATTCAGAGTGTGGATCACTTATTGACTAGCAATATTGTAAGAAAAGTGGCTCTGGACCCACATGATGATAAGAGATGCATTTTATCATGCGGCATACATACTCTTCCATGGGGTCATTGTGATTTGAAAAATAGCAATCAATGCCCAATTACAGAGCATGATTTGAAATAAATAAACATGCCAATGAACTTATTTGGATTTAAAAAACAGGCTATTATGGACCTGCCAACACCAGCACTCTCTTCTGATATACAATCTATAATATCTAAACTAAGTGCTTTGTTAATTATTCATCTGAACAGCATACTTACAGATGTTGATGATAAAACAGGTAAAATATTATACATATTTAACAATAATTTAAATTATTACCAATTGCCTGTAGGTGGTCAATTACAATTTATTACAACCCCCGAGGGTAATGTCAAAATTTCAGTAGGGAGAAATGTTTATAGAATTAGGCACTCAGACATGGTTTCTGGCACTGTATATACTGTTTCTGCTGGTGACTGCTTATATATTGAGGTCCCAGGATCCTATGACAAGCTTATACCTTTTTTTATAAAATTAAGAATTAGATATTTTATAATAAATAACCACTAAAACAAAAATGCCTAATGATATATTTGGCCATACAAGGCATGAAGATCACAGTGATGAGATTCTGATGCTTGATGTCAGATTAAAAAAATTAAGAAGTGATTTACAAGCTTTACAAACCACACTCAATGCCAGTCTTCAACTAGAAATTACAAATTTAAAATCACAATGCATGGACCCTCTTCTTAAAATTGACTCAGAACTCAAATTGCTGCTTCAAAAATATACTGACTTGGCTACATTAGATAATTTTCAAAATTTAGAGGAAGCTGTAGCAGCTCTTCAAGCCAAATTTAAGACTCAGGCTACCAACTCTGAGCAATTGAAACAACAATTAGAAGACCAGATTAATAATGTCCAGACACAGCTCCAAACAATTGTCAAAAGCATAAAGTCACAAGAAGATTTTGATCTAGTAATTTCCACTCTAAAAGAACAGATTTAATCACTACAGATACCTAATCTGGACCCCTTGAACAATGCCATAGCCGAGGTTAAAGAAAAAATTGAGACACTTGAAAATTTTATGAACAACCTACCATCTTCTGATGCTCTGAGTGCTATAACTTGTAGTGTTGCCAACATCAAGCTACAACTTGAAACATATGAAGATTTTGGAAAAATTCAGAGTACCATAAGCCATCTTGAGGGTACAATAGCAACAGTACAAAGTGATCTGACAAATGTACAAGAAACTCTAGAATCTCGCCTGCCTGGTATTGTAGACACCCTTGTCAGTGTCCAGCAACAGATCACCAAACTTGAAAACCTCAACACTGAATCTGAGCTATCTCATTTTCATCACTTGATCGATGATATCCAAACAAAACTTGAAATTTTACAACAATCAACACCTACTCAGGCAGACATAGCCCTGCTTAAGATGCTATGCGTAGTGTGGCTGATGAATCTGAATTAAATGATGTGAAATTGGCACTTGAATCTTTGCAGAATACTGTAGCAAATCTGCCTACATCACAGGAACTTAAAAATATTAAGAGAGCTGTGAATCGCATATTGAAATCAGAAGATATCAAGAATATCCAGACAGATATCAAACAACTTACTCAGACAGTGGCCACTCTACCAACTAATCAACATATTAATGAACTTTATGCTTTGTTTGAGGATATCAGAAGACAAGTCCATGATCTTACTGCTCAAAATTCAAAATTGGCAGTTGTTGAAAATCTACAGCAAATTGTAGCTAATATCAAGCAACAGCTAGGAACCATGGAATCCAACCAAGCAAATGCTCTGTCTGTTTTTGCCACCCAGCTTCAAGAGATTGTCCACCAATACAAGAAACTTGCTGTAGACATAAGAATGAAACCAGGGCACGATGAGATTGTTAGGACTATCAATGAGCATCTTGAATCTGTAACAAGTAGATTGCTTACAGCAGAAAAAGAAATAACTGGCCTAATCGAGAATCCTAAACATACAGTAATTCTTGAATTGTACAGTATCCCCAACAAAAAATATGATTCACCATTTACACCAGGTGGCAAAATATATATGCTGTCCCCTGCACAATTTTATTACCAGTTTTTTGTTGGGGGCACACTCAGACCAATCAAGATCAAATATTGGCTACAACCACAGGCACACCACTACCCTACTTTATCAATAACAAATGCTGACAACAAACCAAAGGCCACCAGTATAGAGTTAGAGGATTTTACAGACCCCAATACATTAGAAACATCTTATGCTGAAGATGATGGTTCTCTGGAATTTAATATACAAATAGGAGACAAATTATATTTAGAAAATCCTGTAGTATCAGCTGCTGAACATCCCATAGTTGCAATATTCTTGTTTACATACTATGTCTAGACAAATTATTGTTGATGAATTACACAGAGAAGCCAGACATAATTATAAGAGATTGCCAGTAGTCACAAAAGGCATAGATGATTTATGGCAGTGTGACTTGGTTGAGATGGCAAGTGGACAGCTTAAAAACATAGACAAAATCAACAAGGGCTACAAGTATCTACTCACTGTCATAGACACATTTTCAAAATATGCCTGGGCTGTGCCACTCAAATCCAAGACTGGAGCTTGTGTTACAGAAGCCTTCAGGACAATCATCAATCAGAGTGGAATATCACCGCGCTATCTACAAACAGATAATGGCATAGAATTCTATAATTTGGTGTTTCAACAATTTATTAAAAGCCAGTCAATACAACATTACTCGAGTTACAGTGATCTCAAGGCCTCTATTGTAGAAAGATTCAACAAAACCCTAAAAAATCATATGTATAAAAAATTTACCCTTCAAGGTAATTATAAATGGCTCAGTATCCTACCAGAACTTTTAGATAGATATAACAACTCGGTCCATTCCACAATCAACATGAAGCCCTCTGAGGTAACTTCATCTGATGAGCAAAAATTGATCAGTACTGTTTATTATCCTAGATACCAGCCAACAACAAGAAAAGCCAAATGGAAGGTAGGTGATCAAGTAAGAATCAGCAAATATAAGCACATATTCAAAAGAGGCTTTACCAGAAACTGGAGCACTGAATTATTTACAGTGGTTCAAGTTAAACCTGGGACCCGTAACACATATATAATAAAAGACCATCGAGGAGAAATTCTCAAATGCAGGTTCTATGAAGAAGAACTCAACAAAACTAAACAGCCTGACACATATCTTATAGAAAAAATCATCCGCAGAAAAGGCAAAAAGATACTGGTGAAATGGCTAGGTCTCTCAGAACACAGCTGGATCGAGGCAAACAAAGTGATACTATGAACACCTGGGATGTTATAAAGAGACTGCCAGAGCCTGAACAGCAGATTAAGAGAAATGGCAAGCTGCTTCCTGATAATATTAGATGTCTTATTGTTGGGCCATCGGCTTGTGGTAAAACTACACTAATGATTGATAATTTTTTATTGGCACCCAAATGGTTAGACTGGAAAAACAGGCACTTGTATGTTTTCTCTAAGAGCTTGGAACAATTAAAATATCAGCAGCTGATGAAGCTATATGATGGACTGGATATAGCCACTTTTGAATCAGATGTTAAGCCACTCCATGACTGTCTTGATAACTCTGTTGTTGTGTTCGATGACATTATACTGGATAATCAAAACAAGGTTAGAAATTTTTTTACACAGGGCCGACACAAAAACATAGATTGCTTCTACCTGGCACAGACTTTTTCTAAAATACCGAAGCAGCTGATCCGAGACAACAGCAATTTTATATGTGTGTTTCATCAAGATCATACCAACCTCAAACACATACATGATGAATATGTAGGTGGGGACTTGAGCTACAATGATTTTTCCAAGTTTTGCAGTAGGTGCTGGAACCAGGACAGCGATGGGTTTGTCACAATTGATATGACAAGGAAACCTAATAGTGGTAAATATAGAAATAAAATTAACAATTTTCTAGACATTGAAACATATATAAATAACCATGAAAAGGCCAATTATTGATGATCTTAAATTAAGAGATTATCTTGTAAAAAGATTTAAGGAATGGAAATCAGAGAACGTGGGAATCTATGAACAACACAAACAAACAGAACAGCCTATTATTGATGCTATTAGTGAATTAGGTAAAAATGTCAAAATTGTTACAGAGCAAAATCAAAATTTGATCACAGAGCTTGTACCTGTAGCTGCTAGGAACATATTAGATTATCCAATCACCCCACTTTCTAGTATTCATACACCTAGTCCTGTTCCTCCTCGAAGAATTGAAGCTACTCAGGATCCTATTGAATTGGGTCTTCTTGCTCAAAAATATTTAAGCACACCTAAAGACAACAAAGATGAGGTTTTTTGTTTATATGCTGACACAGAGCGTGATGGTAGCATCATACATAGAATTGGCAATTTTAGAGTAACATTTATGGGAGATGATCTAATTGTATATTCAGAATCTCATCTTGGAGAAAGTGGTGGTTTTGTTAAGTATCCTGGCACACCTGGATTGTGGGAACTGATGACTAGGAAGAGACCTGGCAACTATACAGATCAAGATTATGAGCATTACAAAGAAATATTAATAAAATTAGATGCTCTATACCAGAACAATGATCCCACACAAAAAAGTGTCAAGTCTAGCAGTGGAGCAAAATACAACAACTTAATCAAGCCCATATGGTCACAGATCAAGACAGGTAGTGGGATCAAACAATATAACACCCTGCCTAAAGAATTTGTGTGGGTTGATGATGTCAGGAAACTTATAGATAGGTTGCTGGTGATAGCTGGGGAAGAAAATGCTGGTAACCACAATTTTTACAATGAAAAGGTTGGAATTATGGACATGATAAGCACCAAATTGTCTAATTTTATAGTGAATGACACTAAGGGGATTGGATATCTTATAAAAATTATTAATACTCTACCACCTAAATTTTGGAATATCTCTGAGGGTCGGGGGCTGGTTAATGACATTATAAACAAAATGCCATTTGAACTACACATACCAGGCTATCAGTATTGTGGTCCAGCCACAAAACTAGATCATAGATTAAACAGAGGTGACCCTGGTGTTAATCCTCTAGATGCTGTTTGTAGAGACCATGACATAGCATACAACACACATACTGATCTTGACAAGAGACATGTTGCAGACAAGAAATTAGAAGAGGCTGCATTTGGTAGATTTGTAAGCAAAGATGCTTCTTTAAGTGAGAGAATAGCAGCATTGGGGACCACCATAGCTATGAACACCAAACAAAAACTGGGGTGGGGGTTGTGATAAATTAAATAAAATTAAGCCACTTAATTAAGCTATGTAATCCCAGAATATGTATATAATAAACCTAGGATGAAGGCCAAGGGTGTTATGTATCAGATACCTTATGTAGGTCTTAAATCTCTTGAAACTATTGATAGTCTTTTAACGAAAAAACAGCGCAACAAAAAAAAATTCTTGTCTTGCCAAGGGCCATGGTATGAAATTATTACTTAGTACCCCTCAATTAAAAAAATTACAGCATTCCAGGAAAAAATTGCATACAGGGGGCTTCATATTTAGTATCCCGGCCATCTTAGCACCACTTGGTGCTGTTGGGAGCTTGGCTGGGGGATCAGCTGCTATAGCAAAAACAGTAATAGATGCCAAGAAGAATAAGGCAGAATTAGATGAATTGAAGCGCCATAATCCGGCCATGGAAAAACAAGGCAAAGGTCTTAAGAAAGCCATGAATAAGTTTAAAAAAACAAGAGCCGCTTACAAACCAAGATATTGAAGCTTTAATCTAGCCACTGGGCATCAAAAATTTTAGAGGTGTGTACATGTCTGATTCCTTACCAGAACAACCACTCAACAAAGAGTGTGCCATAGTTAATTTGGATAAGTACAAAAATCAGGGCACTCACTGGATCTGTTATATTAAATATTTAAACAATGAGGCATTTGTGTTTGATTCATTTGGAGGTATTCCACCTGAAAATTTAGTAAAATATCTAAAATCAACTAATCTTTATTACAATAATGCCCGTGTTCAAAATTTCAAAGATGTTAATTGTGGACATCTGTGTTTATCTGTTCTTAGATATCTGTCTCAAATAAATAAACCATCAATTGAAGATTTTCAAAAAGCCTCGTGGTATCTGAAACATCATGGGAGTATTCCATCTCACCAGCCAAAATTCAATATTGAAACTCAGATTACATGATGATATAGTGTATCCCAAAACAATAGCTCTCAGAGCATTTTATGGCATGTACTTGATCCCTAATATTACACACCACAACAACACAATCACAGTTGGTGACCAAAACATTGTCATCACTCCAGGGCAGTATAATCTGTCTACTTTAAATGCTCAGTTACCCAGAGGTATAGTATTAACTCAAAATTCTGTCACTCACAGAGTAGAGATTGTGTCTGCTACAGAGACAGTGGATCTGGGTACTATAGGAGAGCTATTGGGCTTCCAGAACAACACAAAACTTGAACCAGCCATCAAACACACTGCTATTAATATACCTAAATTCTTAGCTATAGAAACTCTAAATATTCACTGTAATGTGGCCGAGGGTATGATCACCAAATCAGATGGAATAGTCACTCACAAACAAACTGGCATCATTGCAACATTCAAACCTAACTCTGAATTTATGGAGCCCATCATCTACACTCCATCACCAACATTATATTTTCCTGTGTGCCATAATAGAATAGACTACATTGAATTGATGGTCACTAATGAAAAAGAAGAATTAGTTGATTTTGCTGGAGCCACAACAACTGCTATCATAGAAATTAATATTTAAATAAAAATACATACAAAAACAATGGAAAATATTGAGAGTTATGAGCTACAATCATTCCCCCCAAACAGGAGGACATTTGCAAATTTAAATCAACCCAACACAGAGATTGAGGTTGATCTTGATGTAGGAGATGGCTTTATACACCCCCACAGAGCAGACCTATACATCAAATTTGATGTTGTAAAGCTCGATGGTTCAGATTATCCTGCTAACTCAAACATAAAATTGGTAGACAATTTTGTGCCACATCTGTTCTCTGAAATTGAGATCAGAAGACATGGTGTTGTTATAAACAGAGTAGACTACCCTGGTTCTACCTCTACAGCTTTGGCCACACTAAAATTATCCAAAACCGAGGCTTCTTACTAAAAAATAGGTGGATTTGAGGCTGGTGATAAAATATTATCCAAGAGCCACACAGTATTGTTTCCTATGCGCCTGTTGCCAGGATTCTTCTCAGATTACAAAGATATTATGTGGAAGGGTGGTTTGAGAATTACATTTAGAAGAGCTGCCAATGATAATAATGCTTTGATGAGGTATAGTACATTAAACTCTACTGGGGCAGCTCTGCCTAATACTCTACCTGATGAAGGCAAGTGCCTTATTCAGACTATGGAGCTAAGAATTCCCGTAGTTGAGTATGAAGCCAATTATGCTCTTAAATACAAAGCAGATATACTAAAAAATCCACAGGTACCTTTACAATTTTATACATATCAATGTGTGCAAAAGCCTGCCAGTGGTAGCTATTATGAATTTGATGCTACAAACTCATTCTCCAGTATACAATATGACATGCCAGATTTTGTGGTGGTACTGTTTCAGACTAGAAGACACAATAATCAAGAAAAAAATTCAAGTAAATTTGATAACTACAACATCAAAAACATATATCTTAAAAATGGCAGAAATGAGGTGTTCCCTTGAGAAAATTATAATTTAAACATGTCCAAGGATGATTTTCTTAAATTATATGAAGCATATACAGCATACAAAAGGGTCACTACTGGCAATACTGACATGTATTACACACCAGATGAATTCAAAGCACAGAGACCCATGTTTGTCATCAACACTTCAAAAAGGAAATAAGTTGTGGTTAATGACAGGACAAACATTAAAATTATGTGTGAATTCCACGATACACTCCCTGATGACACCATATGTAGTGTTATACTTATAGGTGAAAAATCATATATTTATGATGTAATAAATAAGAGTGTCACAGAGCAATTCTAGAAAGCCTCTGCATATTACATTGTCTTAGTACTAGATATGCAAGTTGGGTCTGGTGTCCAATTGAACTTAAACCGGAAGTAAACCGGAAGTGGACCGGAAGTAGACCGGAAGTGGACCGGAAGTAAATATGTGTGGGCGTGGGTGGGTGTGGGTGTATGTGGGTAGCTCTTTGTCCTAATTTTAAGTGTGGCCATAGCAATATCAAGAGGGGCATATTTTTAACAAGCTTATGGACAACAATCTCACAGATGTAGCTTTTGTAAGTGTAGGCAAATCAATCTGAGGGGACTCATCATTTATCGAGATAGTATTATATACTTTTACACTACTATGGTAAGTTTTTACTTGCTTAGTTATTTTATGAAACATGGTAGAAGGGAGGATTTTATAGCGTTCAAATAACTACTCACATCATAACTCTATCTTCAGAGGTCACGCAACAGTGCTCCAAGAAACAAATGTGAACATTTTGAATGGCAACTGAAAGTCAAGTGGAGGGATATTGACAGTTGAAATGAACATCCTTGTTTCGCAGATCGCAAGTGTGGCTACCGTAATGTAGTGTCGGTTTCATTTTCTTTGTGCGGTATTAGTGTTGTGTGGCGACATGCATAGTGCACGTGGCGCTTATGAACCAAAATTAGTGAATATTTTTTAATCAGATGTGTTGTTAAACGTCCAGCAACCCATAAATTCTAAATTGGGTTCCGCTACAGGACCGGAACCTTCTTTGTCGCACAATTTAAATTCGGCCCAAGTTGCGTATTGCTTCATTTCAATACGGAACTTCGACCCTATTTAAACTGATCCGAGAAAAATATTCCTGGACCGAATTTAAATTGATCTGGAAAAAAAGTTCCTGGACCGTATTTAAATTCATCAGAAAAAAAGGTTCCTGGATCGAATTGAAATATCTTAAACATAAAAAGGTTATTTACTGTTTAGAACGCATTTACACGTGATGATTTTGTCTCCCGGTCGGGAATTGAATTTATTTACAATTTCTGGACCTTTAACAACCCCGGGGATTATTAAAGATCCGGGAACACATACATTCTGATGGGTTCTTTAACAGCACCGGAACCTTTCTCTCTCGCACAATTTAAATTCGGTCCAAGCTGCATATTCGTTCATTTCAATACGGAACTTAGACCCTATTTAAACACATCCGGAAAAAAAATGTTCCTCGACCGTATTTAAATTCATTCGGGGAAAAAGGTTCATTTACCGTATTTAAATTGAGCCGGAAAAATGGTTCCTGGACCGTATATAAATTAATCCGGAAGAAAGGTTTCTTGGCCTTATTTAAATTCATCCGGAAAAAAGGTTCCTGGACCCTATTTAAATTCATCCGGAAAAAAGGTTTCTTGACCCTATTTAAATTCATCCGGAAAAAAGGTTCCTGGACCCTATTTAAATTCATATGGAAAAAAGGTTTCTTGACCTTATTTAAATTCATCCGGAAAAAAGGTTTCTTGACCCAATTTAAATTCATCCGGAAAAAAGGTTTCTTGACCCAATTTAAATTCATCCGGAAAAAAGGTTCCTGGACCCTATTTAAATTCATCCGGAAAAAAGGTTCCTGGACCCTATTTAAATTCATCCCGAAAAAAGGTTTCTTGACCCTATTTAAATTCATCCGGAAAAAAGGTTCCTGGACCCTATTTAAATTCATATGGAAAAAAGGTTTCTTGACCTTATTTAAATTCATCCGGAAAAAAGGTTTCTTGACCCAATTTAAATTCATCCGGAAAAAAGGTTCCTGGACCCTATTTAAATTCATCCGGAAAAAAGGTTCCTGGACCCTATTTAAATTCATCCGGAAAAAAGGTTTCTTGACCCTATTTAAATTCATCCGGAAAAAAGGTTCCTGGACCCTATTTAAATTCATATGGAAAAAAGGTTTCTTGACCTTATTTAAATTCATCCGGAAAAAAGGTTTCTTGACCCAATTTAAATTCATCCGGAAAAAAGGTTCCTGGACCCTATTTAAATTCATCCGGAAAAAGGTTTCTTGACCCTATTTAAATTCATCCGGAAAAAAGGTTTCTTGACCCTATTTAAATTCATCCGGAAAAAAGGTTCCTGGACCCTATTTAAATTCATATGGAAAAAAGGTTTCTTGACCTTATTTAAATTCATCCGGAAAAAGGTTTCTTGACCCAATTTAAATTCATCCGGAAAAAAGGTTCCTGGACCCTATTTAAATTCAATCGGAAAAAAGGTTTCTTGACCCTATTTAAATTCATCCGGAAAAAAGGTTTCTTGACCCTATTTAAATTCATCCGGAAAAAAGGTTCCTGGACCCTATTTAAATTCATATGGAAAAAAGGTTTCTTGACCCAATTTAAATTCATCCGGAAAAAAGGTTCCTGGACCCTATTTAAATTCATCCGGAAAAAAGGTTCCTGGACCCTATTTAAATTCATCCGGAAAAAAGGTTCCTGGACCCTATTTAAATTCATATGGAAAAAAGGTTTCTTGACCTTATTTAAATTCATCCGGAAAAAAGGTTTCTTGACCCAATTTAAATTCATCCGGAAAAAAGGTTCCTGGACCCTATTTAAATTCATCCGGAAAAAAGGTTCCTGGACCCTATTTAAATTCATCCGGAAAAAAGGTTTCTTGACCCTATTTAAATTCATCCGGAAAAAAAGTTTCTTGACCCTATTTAAATTCATCCGGAAAAAAGGTTCCTGGACCCTATTTAAATTCATATGGAAAAAAGGTTTATTGACCCTATTTAAATTCATCCGGAAAAAAGGTTTCTTGACCCTATTTAAATTCATCCGGAAAAAAGGTTTCTTGACCCTATTTAAATTCATCCGGAAAAAAGGTTTCTTGACCCTATTTAAATTCATCCGGAAAAAAGGTTTCTTGACCCTATTTAAATTCATCCGGAAAAAAGGTTTCTTGACCCTATTTAAATTCATCCGGAAAAAAGGTTTCTTGACCCTATTTAAATTCATCCGGAAAAAAGGTTCCTGGACCCTATTTAAATTCATATGGAAAAAAGGTTTCTTGACCTTATTTAAATTCATCCGGAAAAAAGGTTTCTTGACCCTATTTAAATTCATCCGGAAAAAAGGTTTCTTGACCCTATTTAAATTCATCCGGAAAAAAGGTTCCTGGACCCTATTTAAATTCATATGGAAAAAAGGTTTCTTGACCTTATTTAAATTCATCCGAAAAAAGGTTTCTTGACCCAATTTAAATTCATCCGGAAAAAAGGTTCCTGGACCCTATTTAAATTCATCCGGAAAAAAGGTTCCTGGACCCTATTTAAATTCATCCGGAAAAAAGGTTTCTTGACCCTATTTAAATTCATCCGGAAAAAAAGTTTCTTGACCCTATTTAAATTCATCCGGAAAAAAGGTTCCTGGACCCTATTTAAATGCATATGGAAAGGTTTATTGACCCTATTTAAATTCATCCGGAAAAAAGGTTTCTTGACCCAATTTAAATTCATCCGGAAAAAAGGTTCCTGGACCCTATTTAAATTCATCAGGAAAAATTGAATTGGAATATTTTACATAAAAAAAGGTTCTTTAAAGTCCAGAACCGATTTACGCTTGCTAATTTTCTCCCCTGGAATTTAATTTATTTAAAATTCCTGGATCTTTAACAACCCTGGTTAATACAGAGCATGCAATTAGTGGAAGTGAAGGGCCATGGTAACAAAACTGTAATAATAATAGTAATAATAATAATAATAATAATAATGTTGTCGGCAGGGCGCAAATGATAATAGCATAATGGCCCAAATTTTATAAAGTTCTCCCCCTCCCCCGCCGACTACTATACATATATCCTTGAAAATTAGAACTAAGTGTTTTTCCCCTGGGTGTAGAAATCTTTCCTTTCAATTGAATGGGCAATTTTAGATTTGCCACCAGATTGGCTTTCAGAGAAAGTTCCGATGCAGTTTGGATCGCTTGCCACACATCTGCGACCCTTTTTAACCCCCTCAGCTAATCCTCAAATTACAGCATCCAGGAAGTTCTTACTTTTTTGGTTTCCCTTTCATTCGGGAGCCGGAACTTTCTCCTCCACCTTCTGCGTCCCTTATTAAGAGGGTGTTTTATGTCGGGAGCAAAAGTTTTCGGTTTTGATTTCCCGGAGGAGGGGGCCCCCGAGGGAGAGCTTAAGCCACTTCCTGCTTCATATTCTTGTCAACCAGCCACAGCTACAATGAGAACACTCAAAGAGCTGCCCTCGGAAGGAGTGCGGAGAAATTCCAAACATCAGGAGTGTGTGGAATGGGAGTCCTCGTTGCATTTCCACACGTAAAGGAGAAATTAGATTGGAGAGCTTTTTCTCCTTTCACTCTTTCTGGGTGGTATTCGCCAGGGTAAGAATTAGCGGGGGTGCCACGGATTCTCCCCCTTCCTTTCTGGGAAAAAGGTATTTTCTTTTATTCTTGGTAGAGATGATTTTGTCCCGCTAAGAACAATGTTACGCCCTTGTACATTTGTTTGCCATTTGAGCTTTCAAGTGTGTGTGTGTGTGTGTGTGTGTGTGTGTGGTGTGTGTGTGTGTGTGTGGTGTGTGTGTGTGTGTGTGTGTGTGTGTGTGCGTGTGTGTGTGTGTGTGGGCGCGCGCGCGCGAATAACACATTTCCCAAATCCGTTTTGTGAGAATTAGTCCCCTCTGTGTCACCTCGATGGCCGAGAACGTTGAATGCTGGACTCACGATCTGATCACCTACAATCCCAGGTTCTAATCCCATTTTGCGCATGGGTGTTCTTTGAGAGTGTCCCTTCATCAATTTCATCATATCATCATTCAACCTCATCGTCGCGATTAGACAACATGTGCCAGAAAAGCGACGCTAAATAATAAGAATAAAAAAATCAACTAATACGTCGTTGGGGATCCTCAAGTATCTTCATCTGTAATCCAATTCAGTTCCCTTTGACAAGATAAATAAGGCAAACTAAAATAAAAGCCCAGGCCAGAATTCAAACATGTCACGTTCGATGCCGATATCGTGAGGCCACCACTTAACGCGCTCGACCGCCAAGGATTCAAAAGGCATCGTTATTATCTTGCTACCAACACTGTTCTTCTGTGGAACATGCAGTAGAAGAAAATAAGTTTTCGATACGGAGTTTTCTATATGCTCGATCTTTTAGTAAATGAAGCTGTAAATGCGTTCATTTCCTGGCAATAAATTAACTAAGTAACCATATTCTCCTTCGAGAAGATAGCTCCTATTGCTCTTAGCACTTAACAATTTCGGAGCTACGTAAGTAGGCAACACTGGCTGCAGGTGTCCACACGAGCCTTCAAGAGGAGGAACCCGGGTAAAGACGCATGTCGACTCGTTGGCGCAGGCAAGCCAGCAGGTAAACCTTCTCTAAGACGCGGGTAACCATGGGTAGGAGAAAGAGCGAAGATTGCAGCTTTCTGTACGGGCCTACTGTTGATTGGTTAATTTGTGTTTTAAATCCACTTTATGCACAGTAAGGGTAATCGGGACTGGACCTACAGTTTAAAGCGGGATCCGAACCACTTGTGCCTCCACCGGGACGGGCCTACTGTTATACCAGCCTTACACCAAGTGACCTACCGAATTAAGTCATATGTAATATTGATGCATCAAATTACAAATTTTAATCATATATAGTATTTATATGTCTACATTAATATCGTGAAAAAATCTAAAAATATAAATAATACAAATGTTGGAACTGGTGCCGATATTAAAGAGGATAAAGAATTTTGGAGGGATATTCCTTTCTTTATTAAATTCTTGATAAAGATATCCCTTTCATTGGTATAAAATGGACATTGAAATATAACATGATGAGCATCTTCCTGATTTATTTTGTATTTGCACATAGGTGAATTAACTAACTAACTAACTCTCTAGCCTTCTTAAACCCGAAGGTTCATGGCTGCAGCAACACAGGCCTTCCATCTGTCCCTATCTTGAGCAAGATCTATATAATCTTTTCCATCCCTACCGATTTCCTTTAGGTCGATCTCAACGTTGTCCCTCCATCTTTTTTTGGCCTTCCTACACGTCTCTTACCATCAGGTTTCCCAACAAGAATCCTGTAAACTCCTCTTTCCTCTCCCATTCGTGCCACATGGCCTGCCCACCTAATTCTTCTTGATTTAATTATTCTAATAATATCTGGACATGAATACAAATTATGTACTTCCAAATTATGTAACCTTCTCCACTCACCTGTCTCCTCATCCCTTTTAGGTCCAAAGATTTTCCTAAGGATCTTATTTTCAAATACTTTCAATTTATGTTCCTCTTTCAAAGTAAGGGACCAAGTTTCACACCCATATAATACTACAGGCAAAATTACTGTTTTGTATATTTTAACTTTTAGTTTCTTACATATTAAACTAGAAGACAAAAGTTTATGAAGGGAGAAGTAACATGCATTTCCTGAATTAAGCCTACTTTTTATTTCCTCTTTAATATAATTTTCACATGTTAATATTACTCCTAAGTATTTATTTATTACAAGGTGAAATAACTAAATTAATTATATAAATTGTGATTTAATTTGATGTGACCTGATAGTAGGTTCCAAGAAAGTAGATTCTGTCATTCTTGCACATTCTACCATCAGATTTAGCCACAACCATCACGGAAATATCTTCCCATATCAACGCTCCCACATAATTTGCCCAGCCTGTTGTTGCAGAAGACAAAATAGGCAAATTTTGAGCAAATCTAGGCAAATTAATATGAAAATCGTTTCATGTAAGACCAAAAAAGTAACACTTACCGGTCCATGTCCACTTTGTAACTTGTTATTGCTGGGTGGAGATGTGTTTCCTGTCTTCCTGTAATAAAATAGTATTTTATAGAGTTATCGCAAATATCCGTATGAACAATCGAAGAACAGTTCTATAGAAGCATATTTTATTTGCTAGTTACGCAGTTACACACATACTATTTTTGGAATGGTAGTTAAATCTTAAAATAAAAAAAAGGATAAAGAAAAATGTGACATGATATTCCATATTCCTCTTACAGTTAAACAAAATGAAAGAACTATAACACTTCTGGGAGTGGAGACAGTAGAATTTTTGAAACTGTGTGCTTTGCATTGTTTCAAGTTCTTCTCACCGCTGCAAATACGCCAACGCAAAACAACTTCCATGTCTGCTATTACGATCACAAAATCTAAATTCATCAATTACCATAAAGCACTACATATGACAGTATACAGTTTGCATGCCTGCCTCTGAAACCACTATGTTGTACAGTCACGGACACTTCTGGGTTGTAACAATATCATTGACTCTGGAATCGTTACAAGTCAAAAGTATCCGTGACTGTACAAAACCCCTACTTCAATGCCCAAAGTCCAAACTTTCCAAAAACCTCCCAAATTCTCAGATCGTTTTATTACGAACACCCGTCATACAACGCAAAGATACGTTAAATCGCGATTTAAATCAGGTGTTTTTTTTAAAGAAATCACTGATTTATACCACTTTAAATAAATAATTTACAGAATAATGTACATAAGGATTTTGTAGATATCAGAATTACTTTTGATGAAAGAACATTAATATTCTAATCATTTAATGGTGTTTATTAGGCTCTAAGATAAGAAAATAAAGTAAATAAATATATGTACTGATGGTGTGAAGCTCATACGAAAGGAAATGTAAACACAGGATTTCTCTTGATTTAAAATTAAATCATTTTTATAGGCAAAGTAGGGAGAACGCTATGTTCTAGGCCACCCCCGAAATTTTGGTTTACTTTTATTGTGTATACCTATACAGTAATATACTCAAAATCGAACTCTGACTGTTACAAAAATGACACAATACAAGTGCAAAAAAAAAGAAGTCAAAGCTCAAATTCCAATTTTCATAGTGCAAAATTGCTAATTTTCTAAAATCCCTCTATAACTTTTGCTAAACTTTTATTTTTCAATAATTAAAGCGAAGTGCTAAGTTAAAAGTAAGTGCTAAGTTACTTCCGGTCCACTTCCGGTCCACTTCCGGTTTACTTATAAATTATTACAAATTTTAGCAAAATACCCCAGCATCCTGTATTTGTATATCTCTATATCACCATATGTGTACTAATTTTTATTTCTTATACTGTTAGTGCTTCACTGGCAATATAATAGCAAAATGAACCCTACTGCCGCTCTTCGAAATATGATTCTCAGTCCTCCCTTCAACTATCTGCCATCTGTTAGAGGTTTTGTGAACTAAGTGGTGCTTTGTTTGTGTGTACAATGCTTTTTGCACTTGGTTATCATCACCTAACATGTTATTAATTGTTTTTTAAAATTAATTACAAATGAAAACTAATAATTAATATTATCTAAAGTTACTAATTAATATTATACAATTAATTGATATAATTTTTTTGTTCTTGTTGCTAGTGTTGGGTAATTATAGTTGTTGCAAAATATACCTCTCGCGTATGACAGTTTCTGAGTTTCGTTGGGTATATATAGACGAATCGAAATTTTACTTATGTTAAATTGTATGTTAGGGTACATGGTAAGAAAAATCATTGTATATTAGAGCGCTCTTTTAATGATTTGCCTATAACTGCATACAGGCAGCCGTAAATTTAGCATAAAATATCCTGATCCTGTTTCTTCTAGCATATGCTACGTTTGTTGGGGTAGGATCATTGGGGGAAATGTGATTCTCCCATGATGTCATCTGACTTACTAGCATATGCGATACGAAGAACAGGTGTGTATGTGGCTTACTAGGATTAGGCTCATGGTAATGAGGTCCTAGTAGCTGAAACGTTGTCGGGGTATTTTGCAAAAATTTTCTTAAACAGTTAACAAATATAATATATATTTTTTTAAATTCAGATATTAGATGGATTTTACAAATATATTTAAAAAAAATACGTTAGGTAATTGTGGCTTCTACAGCTCGTTGCAAAAATATACCTAAAATTTTATTGTTTTAAGAAGAATCCTAAAAAAATATTTTATATATATAAAACCCAAATTATAAAAATATAGATATAAACCAAAAGTTTACTGATTAATAAATTGAGATTATAAATACAAAGATTTTGCTATTTTCAATTATTATTTGAGAATTAGAAGTTGAGAGAAGATATTTATTAAATAATTAATTTACCTAAAATTTTATTGTTTTGACAAGAATCCAAAAAAAAATATTTTGTATATATAAAACCCAAATTATAAAAATATAGATATAAAACCCAATTATAAAATATAGATATGAAACCCAATTATAACAAAATGAATAATCAAATTAAAAATCCAAACCAAGATATTTTATATCATGTTGTATATAATACAACACATGTAGATAATGAAAAATTAGATATTCCAAATTTTCTAGCTAAACTTAAACCTAAATTTAAAAATTTAATTTTTGATAAACTTAGACAATATTCTCTCAAATTATATTGTATTTTATCATCAAATTATATTAATCCTGGTAATAAAATAGAAAACTTTTATCATCAGACTCATGTGTTAAAATTATACTATAATGATACTAATAATTTAGATGATATTTATGATAGAATTTGTGAAGAACTTAAGTTACAACAACAACAGTTCGAAAAACAAGATTCAGGTTGGTCTCTTTGTGATACAAACCATGAACTTGAATTGAAAATAGCAAAAAACGCCCCTCTTGGAGGATCTGGTTATATTAAATTACCTAAAGAGATTGAAAACTAAAAATCTGTATTAAATATTCAAAATAATGATAATAAATGTTTCCTCTGGTGCATCATAGCATATTTTCATCCAGTTAAAAATTATAATGATCACAAATATCGTGTCTCCCATTATGAAAAATTTGAAACAGAATTTAAAAAATCCATGTCAGGAATAAAATAGCCAGTACAAATCTCAGATATTGAGAAATTTGAAAAGCAATATCAACAATACAATAAAAAATTAATAAATGTTCATGTTTATGGTTATGATATAAATAATAATATTTATCCACTCAGACACCATCCACCATCTGCTGGTGCACATATCATAAGATTATTATATGTTACAGAGAGAAATAAGAAACACTATTGTCTCATACAAAATCTAACAAAATTGGTGCATAATCAAATAACATCAGATTGTCATAAAATAACAATATGTGATCGATGCTTGTCAAAATTTTATGGAAGAGGTGACAAATCATGTGAACAGCAATTAGAGGAACATATTGAAAAATGTTATTATTATCCCCATGCAACTTAGAAATTTCAATCCAAAAGTATAAAATTTTCTAATTATGAATCGCTGGTACAACATCCATTTGTAATCTATGCTGATTTTGAAACAATACAGATACCGATGCAAACATGTCTTCCCGATCCAAATGAATCATATACAACAAATATAGCTAACCATGAATCTTGTGGTTTTGTACTAAAATTAGTAAAAACTTATGAAGAAAATAATCCACAACAATTATTTATTTATAGAGGTAAAAATGCATCTCGAATATTTATTGAAAAACTTAGAGAGTGGGTAAAAGATTTTGCTCCAATTTTATATAATACAAAATTGATGAATAAACTTACACCAGAACAACATCAGAAACATTATGATACCAAACAATGCAAATATTGTAAAAATAATTTTAATTTATTTAATCCAAAAGTTAAACACCATAACCATTTTAATGGAGAATATATTGAAACAATTTGCAATTCATGTAACTTAAAAATAAAGAAACCAAATTTTATTCCAGTATTTATTCATAATTTACAAAATTTTGATGCACATTTATTTATCAAAGAATTAGGATATGATACAGAAAATATTAATATTATACCACGCAGTAAAGATAAATATATTACCATAGAAAAAACTATCAGATTAGAAAATGGACAAATAATTAAACTTAGGTTTCTAGATTCATATCAGTTTCTATCTAGTAGTTTGGCAAATCTGGTGAAACAATTATCCGATGATGAATTTATTCACACAAGAAAATATTTTAATAATGTTAATATGGAATTGCTAAAAAGAAAAGGAGTTTACCCCTATCAATACATGGATAGTTTTGATAAATTTAATGAGACACAGTTACCACCGAAAAATAAATTTTATAACCATCTTCAGGATGAAGAATGTAGTGAAATAGATTATCAATATGCACAGACAATTTGGAATATATTAAATTGTAAAACAATGGGAGATTATCATGATATCTATTTAAAACTGGATGGTCTTTTGTTAGCCGATGTGTTCGAGATTTTTCGAAATCGTTGTTTCAAGAAATACAATTTGGATCCTGTTTTTATGTATACAACACCTGGTTTATCCTGGCAAGCTATGCTTTTAAATACAGAGGTTGAAATTGGTCTTGTTACCGATATCGAACAGTTCATGTTTGTTGAATCTGGTAAGCGTGGTGGTATAGTCCAGTGTCCTTTAAGATATGCAAAAGCAAATAATAAATATTTATCTAGAAATTATAATGCTAATAAAAAATTTAAATATATTTTATATATTGACATGAACAATTTATATGGTTATGTCATGAATCAATCACTACCAATTGGCAATTACGAATGGATGACAGATACAGAACTTGAAGACAAAGATTTCTTAAAGTGGTCTGAAGATCATGCAAAAGGTTGTCTACTGGAAGTTGATTTGGAATATCCATCACATCTACATGACCGACACCATGGTTTTGCTATGGCACCAGTTTCTCAAAAAGTACCAGGTACAGAGGAAACAAAATTGATATTATCATTTGAAAATAAAAATAATTATGTACTTCATTATCGACTGTTACAGTATTATTTGAAACATGGTATGAAATTAACAAAAATCCATAAAGGGTTAAAATTTGATCAAGAAAGATGGTTAGCTCAATATATTGAGAAAAATACAAATAATCGAATACAAACAAATTCTAAAGTTGAAAAAAATCTTTATAAATTAATGAGTAATTCCATATATGGAAAATGTTTAGAGAACAAAAGAAATCGAGTGAGGTGTAATTTGGTGTCAGACCGAAAAAATCTTCTGAAACTTATTGCCGACCCCACATATAAAAGTTTTACAAAAATTACTAATAATCTAATTCTTATTGAAAGATCTAATACCAATATAATGTGTGATGCACCGATAGCTGTCGGTGTTACAGATTTAGAATTATCAAAATTGGAAATGTATAAATTTCATTATGATGTTATGAAACCTAAATACAAAAATAGAATTAAAGTAGCTTATATGGATACTGATAGTTTTGTATATGAGATAGAAACAAATAATTTATACAATGACTTGTTCTCTCTAAATAAATATTTTGATTTTAGCAATTATCCAGAAAATCATCCATTATATAATATTGAAAACCAGATGATCCCTGGGAAAATGAAAGATGAGGCAGCAGGGTCCATAATATCAGAATTTGCCGGACTCAGATCGAAAATGTATTGCATGAAAATGGATGGGGAAGAAAAAGAAATTAAAAAAGCTAAGGGTGTAAAACAGGCATGTACAAGAAAACTTGCAATAGATGATTTCAAACAATGTTTAAAAAATAAAAATAAAAAATATACATGCCTGCCTACCATCTTAATAGTAAATTAGATGGTGTTTATACTACAATAGAAAATAAAATAGCGCTCAATGGGAATGATAATAAATTGCAAGTATTAAATTGCAATATCCATACTAGAGAATATGGACACTATAATACATTAAAAATTTGTTTTAAATGTTATAAATTCAAAAATTAACATAAATATTACAATTTAAAATTATTTTATTCTATTATATTTTTATTAAAATTATTCTATAAATTCAAAAAAATTAATTCAAATATTACATAATTTATTTTCTATAATTAATAAATTTTTTTTAATTTTTTTTTTTAATTTTTTTTAATTTTTTTTAATTTTTTTTTTATAATACAGCAACCTAACACTTAAAATTGTTCTATCACTCTTTCATTTTTACATCATATATGTATGATTTCTCCACAATTAAAATTGCACTACATATGGTATTTTCAGGTAAAGTTTCATGAAATTCACACATTAACTTAATATTAGTTCGATCATTGATAACCACCAATTTTCTTTTTGATGCATTTATTAAAAACATAGGTCTGTGAATTATGAACTCGTCTGGGTTATAATACATATCGATATTTCCTTCAGTTACTCTTTTAAATGCAGAATATGCTTCATATAATTTTAAATAATCTTGTTCTGTAATATTTAAATTGTAATTTTCACGTGGGAATACCTCATTCCTACCATTCTTAAGATATATATTTTTAATTTTACAGTTATCAAATTTGCTGCTATCTTTTTCCTGATTGTCATCTCTCCCTGTCTGAAACAATACGGCTACAAATTCTGGCATGTCATATTGTAGAGATTGGAACTGATTAGTAATGTCGTACTCGAAAATTTACCCTCTACAGGTTTCTGTATGCATTGATATGTATAAAATTGTATTGGAATTTGAGGATTTTTTCAAAATGTTGGATTTGTACTTCAGAGCATAATTCGATTCATATTCGACTATAGGCATGCGTAACTCCATAGACTGGATCACACATTCGGGTAAACTAGCGTCGTTGGCTGTTCCATCTGCATTTAAAGTTTTATATCTCATTATAGCATTATAATCATTGGGTGATCTGCGAAATATGATGCTTAAACCACCTTTCCACATAATTTCTTTATAATCGGAGAAAAAACCAAATAACAATCTCATGGGGAACAGTACTGTGTGACTTTTTGTCATAATTTTTGTTCCAGCTTCGAATCCACCTATTTTATAATATACACTTTCTGATTTTGATAATTTTAATGTTGCCACAGTAGTGGATGTAATTCCAGGATAATCAATCCTGTCAATCACTGTACCATGTTTCCTGACTTCAATTTGTGAGAACAAGAATGGAACAAAATTGTCTATAAGTTTTATATTAGCCCCAGGGAGGGGATATTCTTCACTATTACTTTGTTTTACAATATCAAATTTTATATACAGATCGGATCTATGAGGATGAATAAATCCGTCCCCGACAGAAATATCAAACTGTACTTCCTTATTCGGTTGATTAAGATTAGCAAATGTCCTCCTGTTTGGAGGGAATGACTGTAACTCATAACTTTCGATATTTTCCATTTTGGGTATTTATTTATATAATTTTAAATATTAATTTCTATTATTGCAGTGGTCTTAGCACCGGCAAAATCGACTATCTCGTTTTTCTCATTTGTAATTCTTATCTCTATGTAATTAACTTTATCATAGTAAACAGGAAAATAGATTGGTGAGATTGGGGAATAAAAAATAGGTTCCATAAATTCAGAATTTGGTTTAAATGTAGCAATAATACCTGTTTCCTTGTGAGTACCAATTGAATTTTTTTCGGCTTTGATAATCATTCCTTTAGCAATATTACAGTGAACATTCAACGTCTCGATAGCTAGGAATTTCGGTATAAATTTACCTATGTGTCTAGTACCAGGTTCTAATTTTGAATTGTTCTCAAATCCTAGAAGTTCACCCATGTTAGATAGATCTACTGTTTCATTGGTGGATACAATCTCCACTCTGTGTGTTACAGAATTTTGAGATAGTAGTACAGTATTAGGAAGTTCAGATTGTAGAGTAGATAAGTTATACTGTCCGGGAGGAATAATAATTTTCTCGTTACCTACTAATATAGTATTGTTGTAGTTAGTTACATTCGGAATCAGATACATGCTGTAGAATGCTCTCAGAGCTATAGATTTTGGATATATAATATCATCGTGGAGATGCAGTTCCAAGATCGAAGTTTCACTAGAAAGATGAAAAATTCCCATACTTTATGTATAATACTGCTTTTTGAAAATCTTGTAATTTTATGTGTGGTATTTTATTTAATATTCTGAGCATGGTAATACAAATATGACCACATATAATTTGATCAAAATCTTGTATGCGCTGATCGTTGTAATAAATATTACAATATTTTAAATAATTAACTAATTCTCTAGGTGGTCTCCCTCCAAAAGAATCGAAAATAAAAACATTGTTGTTTTGTTTATAATAACAGATCCAGTGGGTACCAATATTTTCGGACTTATCCAAATTGACCACACCACATTCTCGAGAGTGACTATTTTTAGGGAGAGAATCCGACATGAAAACTCCTCTGAAATGTTGAATTTTAAATATTTTAACTAAAGATTCAATGTCTTGGTTCGTGAGCGGCTTTTCTTTTTTTTTAATTTTCTGAGTACTTTGGATTTCACACCACTACCCCCTCGAAGGGGGCTCTTCATAGCCAGATTATGGCGTTTTTGTTCCTCTAATTCGGCTTTATTTTTTTTTGAATCGAGTACAGTTTTTGCAATAGCAGCACTGCCACCAGCTAAACTTCCCACGGCACCCAAAGCAGCTAGGATAGCAGGAATGCTAAATATGAATCCACCACTATGTTCTTATTTTCTTATATTTTGCAATCGTTTTAATTGTGGTGTACTAAGTAATAACTTCATCCCATTTCCTTTGGATATACATTGTTTTTTTTCTCCTGTTGTTTTTTAGTTAAAATTGAATTTACAATTTTTAAATTTTTGAGATCCCGATATGGAATTTGATATACTACTCCTTTCGGTTTCATATTTTTTTAAATTATTTTTAAGGGTATTTATTTATATATTAACAAACTAAATTACTAACTAAAATTAACTAATTTTCTACAAACCCCACCCTAATTTTTGTTTTGTGTTCATAGCAATTGTTGTACCCAATGCTGCTATTTTCTCACCCAAAGAAGCATCTCTACTGGTTAATCTTCCAAATGCTGCATGCTCCAATTTTTGATCGGCTGCATGCCGCTTGTCGAGGTCTGTGTGTGTATTGTATGCA
The DNA here is from genome assembly GCF_977018435.1 of Lepisma saccharinum. Taxonomy (NCBI): domain Eukaryota; kingdom Metazoa; phylum Arthropoda; class Insecta; order Zygentoma; family Lepismatidae; genus Lepisma; species Lepisma saccharinum. Next base: position 64,387,662 of record NC_139238.1, on the reverse strand, counting down.
ATATCATGATCTTTACAAGCGGCATCAAGTTGATTAATTCCCCTATCTCCTCTTTCTAATCGTTTATCAAGTTTGGTGCCCGGACCACAGTACTGGTAACCAGGTACATGTAATTCGAATGGAAGTTTATTTATAATATCATTAACCAAACCTCGACCTTCTGATACATTCCAGAATTTAGGAGGTAGAGTATTGATAATTTTAATTAAGTATCCTATACCTTTTGGATCATTTACAATAAAATTGGCTAATTTATCACTGATCATGTTTACAATACCTATTTTTTCATTATAGAAATTATTGTTCCCAGCATTTTCTTCTCCGGCTATAACCAGCAATCTATCTATGAGTTTTCTCACATCATCCACCCAGACAAACTCTTTAGGTAGAGTATTATATTGTTTGATACCACTACCGGTTTTAAGTTGGTTCCAGATCGGTTTAATTAGATTTTTGTATTTGTCGCCACTGCTCGATTTCACACGCTTTTGACTGGCATCGTTATTTTGGTATAGAGCATCGGACAATATCAAAATTTCGGAGTAACTCTGGTAATCTTCATCTGTGTAATCTTTAGGGTGTTTCTTGGTAATTAGTTCCCACAACCCTATAGTTCCCGGGTATCTTGACCAACTATTTTTTTCACCCAAATTTATTTTCACATCATCGCCTTGAAATGTTACTCTAGATTTCCCAATTTTCCATACTACACCTTAATTTGGTTCCACGGTCGGATACAATCCAAATACTTCATCTTTTTCAAATTTTCCAGTACTTAGATAATCTCTTGCCAGAGGACCCAACTCAATTTTCTCAGGTTCACCTATAGTTTTAATAGGCGGCTGTTGGAGTGTTAGGGGAGTATGGATACTAGATAATGGTGTAGGAGGATAATCTGCATAATTTTTAGCAGTAAGAGGTACCAATTCATTTATGAGATTTTTATTTTGTTCTGTGACACCTTTAATTTCTTTACCAAGACCACTGATTGCATCTATAATTGGTTGATCTTGACGTTTGTGTTGTTCATAGAATCCTCGATTTTCTGATTTCCAACCTTTGAATCTTTTGGTGAGGTACTCACGTAATTTAGAATTGTCTTCTATTTTGTGTTTTGTCATTTTTTTGATTAGAGGTTATTTTTATAACGTTTTAACGTTTTTTATATCGATTTAACGTTCATGAAATCGTTGATTTTGTTTCTATATTTTCCATTGTTAGGTTTTCTAGTCATGTCGATTGTAACAAATCCAAAATCATAATCGTTCCAACAGGATGAACAAAATTTGGAAAATTGGTCGTAATTTAAATCTCCCCCCACATAATCATCATGAACATGTTTAAGGTTAGTGTGATCTTGACGAAACAAACATATTAAATTTGAATTATCCCTCAGTAACTGTTTGGGAATCTTAGAATATGTTTGAGCCAAATAAAAACAATCTATTCCTCTGTGTCGACCTTGAGTGAAGAAATTTCGAATTAAATTTTGATTTTCCAGAATCACATCATCGAATACCACAACAGAATTTTCTAAACAGTGGTCGAGAGGTTTAATTTCTGATCCAAATGTGGCTATACCCAGTCCCTTATACAATTTCATGAGTTGCTGGTATTTTGGTTGTTCTAAACTTTTTGAGAATACATACAGGTGCCTATTTTTCCAGTCTAACCAATTAGGCGCAAGCAAGAAATTATCTACCAGCAGTGTAGTTTTACCACAACCGGATGGGCCTACAATAAGACACCTAATATTGTCTGGTAACAACTCACCATTTTTTTTACTAGTTTCTACTAACTCTGGCAAACGTTGCACAACGTTCCAAGTTGGTATCATAGAATCACCTGGTTTGCCTCTATCCAACTTTTTTCTGGCAATCCTAGCCATTTTACATACAATTTGTTATTCTTTTTCTTTAATATTTTTTCAATAAGATATGTATCTGGATATTTTGTTTTACTGAGTTCCTCTTCATAAAATCTTCCTTTCAGTATTTTATTATAATTATCTTTTAATATATAAGTATACCTGTTGCCTGGTAAAACTTGAACCACTGTAAACAATTCGGTGCTCCAATTTTTTGTGTAACTTTTCTCAAATAAATGCTTAAATTTACTAACTCGCACCTTATCTCCTATTTTAAATCTGGGTTTCTCTGTTGTGTATTTATACTTATGACAGTAAACAGTAGAAATCAATCGTTGTTCATCAGATTTAGTTACCTCGGCAGGTTTCATATGTATGGTTCTATGCATGGAATTATTGTAATTATGTACTAGGTCAGGTAAAATTTCTACCCATTTATAGTTACCCTGTAGAGTAAATTGTTTCCACATGAGATTTTTTAATGTTCTGTTGAATCGTTCCACTATACTAGCTTTAAGATCACTGTATGTAGAATAATGTTTAATATTATGTTGATTCATTAATTTGGTAAATGTGGAATTGTAAAATTCTTTTCCTCTATCTGTGTGCAAATAATTCGGTATCCTACCTTGCTCGAAAATAAATTTGAAAGCTTCAGCGACACAAGTTGCTGTTTTAGATTTTATAGGAATTGCCCATGCATATTTGCTAAATGTATCTATCACGGTAAGTAAATATTTGTAACCATGATTTATCTTATGTAAATTTTTTAAAACCCCCGTAGACATTTCTATCAGATCACCCTCCCACAGATCATCTATGCTTTTTGTTACCACAGATAATCGTTTGTAATTACGACGGGCTGGTCTGTGTAATTCATTAACTATACCTTGTCTAGACATCTAGTGCGAAGAGAAAATATTACATAAAATGGATTAACCTCAGGGTATAATTGTCTTATTTCAAAAATTAATTTATCACCAGTTTCAATATGAAAAAGCGATAATTGTTCATCCTCATGTATTTTATATTTGTTGGCAGATTCATCCCAGTATGCTATAGGTATTTGAACTGCTTTGTGTATACCATCTTTTCTTATTATAGTAAATTTGGGAACTTCGACATGTTTTATATTATTTAAAAATCTAAACTTCAAAAATCTAAGTTGGCCATCAACAAAAAATTCGTGTGCCTGTGCGTACGGGTATAATTTGTAAACATTACCTGCATTAACATATGTCCAGTGCCCTCGAGTGTTTGGAATACTTTGTAACCTAACAATTTCCATAGAATAAAACTGACGAGAATCTGCATCGTCTAATCTGCTTAATACCGGTTCCAGGTGTTCGCTGATAGTACGAATCAACTCATCGTAACCCGGTTTAATTTTCACATCCACATATACCTGTTTGAATTGTTCTTTCAAATCATGCAATTGATTGGCGAAATTCGATAAGTTCGATTCTTGTGCTGCTTCAATGGTGCTAATTTGCACCTTAATGTTCGAGATAATCTGCTGTAAACTTTCTACTAGTTTCAATTTCGAACTCTGGCTAGCGAGATCGTGTACTTGATTTCTGATGTCCATAAATAATAAGTTTAGTTCATTGATTATTTGGTTGGTGGGAAGATTAGCAACAGTTTCTTTGATTTGTGCAATTTCCCCCTGAATATTTTTAATATCTTCAGATTTGAGTATTCGATTTACTGCTCTCTTCATGGCTCTTATTTCCTGTGAAGTAGGCAACCCTGCTACAGTATTCTGAAGTGTGGTCAGAGTTAATTTTACAGCATCCAGTTCGGTTGCAGATCCAACAGTTTTCAAAATTTCTTGCAGTTGGGTTATGTCATCTTGAGTAGGCGTAGATTGCTGCAGTGTTTCTAACTTATTCTGTATGTCATCTATGAGATGGTGGAAATGAGATAATTCAGATTCGGTATTGAGATTTTCTAATTTAGCAACTTGTTGTTGTACTAGGGCTAAAGTTTCGGTGATACCTGGCAATTTTGATTCCAGAGTTTCCTGTACAGTAATTAATTCATTTTTCATAGTTTTAAGAGTATCTTCGATGTGAGCTATGGTTGCTTGTATCTTACCAAAATCCTCAAAAGTTTCCAGCTGCAATTTAATATTTGTTACACTACGAGCAATGGCATTGAGTTCAGTAGATGAAGGCAAATTATAAATAAAATCTTCCAATGTTTGAAGTTTGGTTTGAACTTCGGTTATGGCTGAATGCAGTTCATCTGTCTGAAGTTCTATTTTAATATTTTCCAGTGTAGGAATCTCGAAAGATTGAAACTGTTCTCGTAATTTGGTAATACTCGCATTTACTTGTTCAAATTCCTCTTGAGTTTTGATACCCTGAACAATGGTTTGCAGTTCGGTGCGAATACTATTCGCTTGCTCGTTTAATTGCTGTTTCAATTGTTCGGTATTGGTTATCTGCATTTGTCGAAATTTATCGAGTTCATTTTTTAATTTGGCTACACTTTCCTCCAAGTTTTGAAGATTGTCTATTGAGGCTAAATTGGTATATTTTTCCAGTAGAGATTTGAGTTCTCCATCAATTTTTACTATGGGGTCAATCAGTTGAGTTTGAAGATTTGTGATTTCTGCTTGTATATTCACATTTAATGAATTTTGTAAAATTAATAAATCTGATTTAAGTTTTTTTAGACGTTCATCTAATCTAGCAATATCATTGGAATTATCCGGTATTTCCTGTCTTCTCCTGTTCCCAAATATGTCCATAATATATTTGTTATTTTATTTATTTATTATTATTTTGTTTTCGGTATTTTATATATTTCATAAATTCATAGATTCATAGATTATTCTTATTTCGATGAAGAGGGGAATTAATTTATTATACTCCCCAATTGTTTCAGCATACAGGAATTCACCTGCTTGCACTTCGTATGTTGTGTCGGGACTAATTGCATTATGCTTAATTCTATACAAATTCCGACCTATGTGTACAAGTGCTGCATTGGATGGAGAGATACTTATTTGCATTTTCCCACTGACAGGAATTTTATATGATGGTTTGTTATTATTGAATACATGTAATTGTTTCCCTGTGTCTTCATCAATTTGGTACCAGATACTATTTAGATGAATGATGACCAAACTTCTCAATTTACTAAGAATATTTTTTATAATATCCATGTTGACTGGAATTTTCTCTATTTGTTGAATATGTTGTTTCTTAAACCCAAACACATTCATTGGCATAATTAGAAAATATTTATATGGTTATTTTATTAATATATTTGCATGAAATATGTTGAGGTTTAGGATTCTTCTCAAAACTATAAAATTTTAGATAATTAATTATTTTAACAAACCTAACAGTATAAGAAATAAAAATTAGTACACATATGGTGATATAGAGATATACAAATACAGGATGCTGGGGTATTTTGCTAAAATTTGTAATAATTTATAAGTAAACGGAAGTAGACCGGAAGTGGACCGGAAGTGGACCGGAAGTAACTTAGCACTTACTTTTAACTTAGCACTTCGCTTTAATTATTGAAAAATAAAAGTTTAGCAAAAGTTATAGAGGGATTTTAGAAAATTAGCAATTTTGCACTATGAAAATTAGAATTTGAGCTTTGACTTTTTTTTGCACTTGTATTGTGTCATTTTTGTAACAGTCAAAGTTCGATTTTGAGTATATTACTGTATAGGTATACACAATAAAAGTAAACCAAAATTTCGGGGGTGGCCTAGAACATAGCGTTCTCCCTACTAGGCAAAAATAGCAAACATTTTGTGTAGAAAAATATACAAACTACTAATCATGTTAAAACATAAATAGTGCCATTATCACTAAACTGTAAATAAAAATGGCAGCTGGAATTTCGAAACTATCATTAAAAAAATCTCCAAAATTCAGGTACAAAAACTTTTACAAATATTTAAGTTAATATTTTCAGTTACAAATATAAAGTACATCCAGAATGTTTTATTTTCACTGGAAGAAAAGTTACTGAAATTAGCCTATTATTAGTTTCACTAACACACTCAACAAACATTTCCACAATAGGTACAGTATCAGAAACAGAAAAATGCATATTTACGTATATTTTTTTATTTGCTTTAATCAAACTATGTATGGTTCCAAAAATCACACAAGCAATTATAAGCGTAAAAAAAAGGTAAAGTGCTCCTCTGTGCTTAGCACCACGCCATGAAGGCGTATAGGGGGTGTGGGGGTAACGCCCCACATTTTCTTGATCCGGTCGTGAGTGGGGGTGATGTGATCAGCATCACGCCCCTGACCGCCTTTATCCCCCCGGGTTTCCCCAGGTACCCATGTTATTCGACGCTGGGTGGGCGCCGGGGCCGCTTCCAACGTTAGAAAAGTTCCCGGATTTGAACCGGCCGGGGATCGAACCCGGGACCTTTAGCATGGTAGTCAGACGCGTTACCGACTGAGCCACGGCGGCCATTTTAAGCGTGTTTTTTTATAAAAAATTTAAAAAATCGATTTAAATTTTAAAAATCAACAAAAATGAGTTTTTTCATAAAAGTCTTGATTTTTATCAACCCTGCCGTATACCCAAGATTTAATGAAACTTTACAGAAACAGATTCTATCCCTATCATTGGTGCGTAAGGGGTGACTTTCTGGTAAGGTACCAAAAAGTCAACCTCGCTCCCACGTAGTACACCCTGCTAACTGCACCTTGCAGGCAAACGTGGCTCTGGCGTCTGGACCTACAGCCAGTATAATCCTCTGTAGGATTGTGTGTTAACCTCTGATTTGTCCTTGTTTGTGATTATCTCTTCATCCATCTCGTTTAATCACCATTCATCCTCATCTTTCCGATTATCCAAAAGGGATGTAAAATAAACTAAATCAATCAATCTATCCCTATCGTAACCGAGAATGGACATTCTCCTTCATGTAACAAAATTTTCGAATAATCCTCGTATAATTTCTTTACAAATATAGCCTACACTACACATGCGTGACAAGAATATCTCCACCCGCAACAGAAACATTCACAGATTCATGTCAACATAGAAACGTTCAGAAAATATGTGCCATCTGATTTTAACATGCTCCTGTAAAGAGCTATTATTGAATTTTCACATAATTCACCACATAAGTCTCTTTCTTTGATAATTATCGCGTATGTAAGTCTGATTACTGCAATAGTATATTGAAGCCACCATACAAATTACTTATATGTTTACATGCAAGTAAGAGTCGAGTTACAATATTCGACTAATCTGCCGGACCCTGTGACCGAGTGGTTAGCACATCACGCTGCGACGCCAAGGGTCCCGGGTTCGAATCCCGCTCAGGCTTGGTTGTTTGTGAATGTCCATTCATCAATTCCATCATTTCATCACCCATCCCCATCTTCGCAAATTAGCCAAGAGGCACAAAACGCGAAGTAAAATAAACTAAATCAATCAATTAAATCGACTAATCTGAATTCGGTTCAGACCAGTGGCGTAAATAACACCCCCGCGCACGAGCTTCGGGGGCGCAGTAAGAATGATAAATTAAGAAAGACCGAAACACAGCACACAGCGATGTCCGTTGAACCGTGAAAACTACGGGCTCCGCGCTACAAGTCAATGCTTGTGGTGTTGCTACGTTCCGCGCATAGGTTTCCTCCGCTGAATAAAAATCTGTATAAAATCGGTTTCGCAATGTGAATTGACAATGACAATGCATTTTAAAAACAGATGCAAAATCTTCAAAACAGGACCAATATTGTATTTATAGGGCTACCGAATACTAAGAAAAAGTTGTTTCGCAAAATTGAAGAAAACTGTTTTTTGACAAATTTTGAAAACTTGAAAATTAAGAATTGTGTTTAAAACCTTTCTACCTCCACTGTACTAAAATTTCACAACGATCGGACAAATCGTTTCTGATTTACAGAATTTCAAAGAGAGCGATCGTTTGCAAAACTCAAAAGAATGTACTCACGACGATAAAAAATATAAGGTCTACTCGGAATTAAAAAAAATGGTTAGCATAGATTAACGCAGAATTAAATCACCTAAATTTTGATGTAACTCTTTTTATGTAGGTCTACTGGCTAATTTTTAATTGCAGTCCAAACTCGAGTATCTATAATTTTTAATCGGACAGTATGTAAGTGGCATATCAATTCAAATTTGATATGAGTCATTCCATGCCATATCAACACAGATATGTGCAATTTCCAACCTGACCATCTCCGATTTTCATGAAATTTGGGGAGTTGAAACTATGCACGGAACTTAGTAACTATGAAAAGTTTTAGTCTCGTGCGTTTTGTAATTGTTAAATTATTCAAGGTCAAAGTTGGCAAAAATTGACCTTTTTGAGCCCGCTTAGCTATATTAAATGTGCTGTAACTCCGCCACTATTTCGCCTAGGAAGCTCAAATAAAGCTTATTGTACAGGGAATTGAACAAGCTTTCTAGTGATATATAACAAGCCTACCTTTGGATAAACATATAATTTTGTCACCTGACCTTGACCTTTGACCTTGAATATCTTAAAACATGTCATCACCAAAAATCGTGAAAAAAATATATTTGGTCCCTCATGCCATACTACAAAACATATCAAAAAATCATTCTGGGACTGCAATGAGATCAGAAGATACAAAATAATATGTGTAACTATGTGACTGATAAAAGCCTCATTAGATGAACTATGTCGAGTCAAAGGTCCCTTAACACCCCTTACAAAATGTAAAGGAGTTATCCTGTCATGAAAGAAATAGGTTAGACACAGGGAGATCCCTAGCTATGTGTGTCAAGCGCAAGTCCGGCACATTGTTGACCGCCATATTGATTTCAACGCTAAAACTTCAAAGAAAGTTTGAATTTTTTATAGGTAACGTCGTCGCCCTGTAATCAAGAGTCCCTGGTTCAATTCCTGGCAGAGGCGCAACTTAAACTGTACGCTCAGTCCCGATTAGCCTGTCTGTGCATAAAGTGTATTTAACACAAACATCGAATCTGGACGAGAAACGCCTGTGGGAAAATGAACGAACGGGGTGCGAGAACATCGCTGTAGAATGTAACACGGCTATGTAAACATTTCATCCAAGATCACACGGTCGGGCAACATAGCTGAAAGGTATCAGGAGATACGGTAATAAAAATTAAAAGCAAAATATGCATGGCCAGAGCTCTAAATCCTTATGTTTGTTCTTTGTATTTACATTGCCTTCGCTCTGATCTATAACCGAGATTTTCCTCAACTGACGTTAATGGTGGTCATGTCAATATTAGTACAAAGCTGAAACTCGAAGGTTATAAATCAGAAAAAAATCAGCCATCGGCAAAATCATTACCACATAAGCTTACAATTATGTGAGGAGACATTATCTGCTTCTGGCTACATAGGAGAGAGCGAGAATATATATATACCTATAGTATTGACTGATTTGTTGGGTTTATTTTAATTTGCTTATCTGTCACTTTTGATAATCGCGAAGATGAGGATGAGGGAGGATATGATGAAATTGATGAAGGGCACTCCCAAAAAACACCCATGAACAGAGGGATTCGAGCGTGCTGTGCTAACCACTCAGATCGGCAAGAATATAAATATAACAGAAGAAAGCATAATATCCAGAAAAGCGTTGATATTGTTGCAACTATTTTTATAGCGCAGATCAGGGCTCGAAATGTACCAGAGCGGACAGGAACGGCGTTTTTCAGTGTGAACTAAGTTGTTAATACTCTTTAATAGTAGTACATATTATAGCCTAGAGTCGATCTATTCTTTTCTATAAGGTTCCCCTCTAAGTGATGATGCTTTGTTGCTGGGAGGGAGCTTAGCGATATATGGTAGCGTGTATGTTGCCTTCATCCTTTTGTGTCTCCTCGTTCTCGGTTTTACTTTCTTGTTTGTTAAAATTATGAATTTTATTATTGTTTGTCGTGTCTTGTTGATTTGATTGTTCTGACAGAGGTATCACGATTTCCGTCTATTTAATCTTATAAGCGAAGAGAATCACAGAAGACGCGTGTCCAATGTATTTTATATAATTTGATGTTTAGGAAAATAATTGTATTAACTTTTATAAATCTTAATATAGCACGTCATTTTACCAGTCGTTAATTTCGTCGGTCTAGTAATGAACCATTCCAAGTGAAAGTGAACAAAGAAGGTTTATTTATTTTTATTGAAAGTATACATGAAATTAAAGAAAAAACTATGTAGAATTTGGAATTATTAATACAAACATTATTTTTATGGCTTTTAAGAAATATAATGTTTCAATCAAACCTATTACTTTACATAGTAGAAGTAGGATTGTATGTGTGGTGTTTCCATTTAATTTATTTCATAATGATACAATATTATACCATAAGAAAAGTAAATTATGTCTAATTTCGTTCTAATTGACTCATTTGTTGTTTCTATATTTTAAGCTCTGAAGTATCCTACTTCATTTCTGAAACAAACCTTAGTTTGAAGAATCCATTTATGATAATTTTCATACCTTTGCATTGTTCCATAACCATACATGTAAGGTGGGTGTGCGCAATTTTGCCATTGTTTTCAATTCTGCCAGATACCTGTATTTCCCAACACGTCGGCCTAAGTCGGCAGATGGTGCTAGTGTATAGGTAGGTAGCGCACGCTGATCGTGTTTTGTCTCATTTTGATGGGGAGGAGCTAGACGGAAAAGACAGGCAGCCATTGTGTGTGCGAGACGTAGCGTTGTTATAAGCAACAAAGTGCGGTCCTTTTGTCCAGGAAGGAGGGTTCGAAGCTATGTAGCAAGTATTGCATTGTGAAGACGAACGCTTTCTGCCTACAATGATATGTGTAGTGTTGTGTCGTATACATTGAGAGTGATATTTTCACCCCATTTGTGTAGTCATTGGAAGTGCTTGCAATTTCGCCATGTATCGCATGCCTACCTTCCTATTTACAAAACTGGACTTGTATCCAAAATGGCGGCTTTCAAGATGGCCGCCGTCAAGGGCACCCCCCTTTATGACTTCCCCCTAGGCCTAATGTGGTCACACATGGTTGTTATTCATCAATTTCCACTAAAACGATTTTTACAAGGGGTGGTAAGGGACTTTTGGCCCACCCTGTATATTATGTATGTCATTACTATCTATACTTTTTTCATTATATTCATGGGGTGAAAATATGTTTGTTTTGTAGCGCGGTTTTTCCTGTCCCCTCTGTTTACAGTGGGTGGCAAAATTGTGTACAGGGTGTATGCGATTTCGTCAGTTGCAAGGTTTTTTTCTTTTGTCTTTTGAAGTACCTGAATAATAGCGCATGAACGTGTTGTTTTTTTTTCACACATACCGTAACATATATACTATCCATTTCCAGTACAGACGTTATCATCATACTTATCAGGAATTTGTAACGGTCGTTCAAAGCTTAACGTGGCGAAATTGCGCACACCTACCTTACATGATATCACACCGTCACAAAATTTGTCATACCTGTCACAGGCAACAAATGTTTATAAAAAAAGTATGTGGTAACATTTGTAGAAACTAAAAGCATCTAAATGTCGAGCAAAATTTGCTTCGTGAAAATAAAATGAAATTGTTTCAGTAAACCCATATATTTCACAGAGTTCTCTGAAAGACTGAGAAAGGTCCTAAAGTCCTGTCTCAGAAGTGTCACACCCGTTACAAGCACAAAAAATGTGTTTTCTGTAGCTGAAAATTGAGATGGAGGAGGAATATTCTGAAATTCAATAAGTTTCATCAAGGAAAATGAAATTACATGAATTGCTAAGAGTTACATATTTGAAGGTGCTAAGAAAATAATTTTGAAATTAATGTAAATTTCTCTGAATGTCACACCCGTCATCGCCCTAATCAGAGACAAAAACGACAACACCATATCAACGAAAGGAAAACGCTCCGTTTCGTGGAAATATCAATTTCGGGCTCTGGGACAGATATTTGGGGTATTGCACCGTGTGATGTGATCAGCGCCACACTCTGATCGTCTCTACTTCAATGTGACCCCCCCTCCCCCCCGGATACGCTGATGAAAGCCTAAATGAAGTCAAAGGGCGCTTATGCAGGGGATATTGAAGGAGAAATCTTCACCTGACATCATGACCCCGGAAAATAAATTCCATACACATACGTATATGTGTGTATTATAGGGAAATTTGCCCAAATCGCACCAGTTTTCATATAAATGGGCGTAACTGCAAAGCAAGTGACATGACGTAAGAATTTGATATACCAGCTCGTAAAGGGAACTTTTACCTCTTCTCATGCCTATGTCTTTGGATAATGTTATTACTAGGGAGCGGAAGTTGATCACCTAAAAAATATAGGTATATAACTAACTAACTCCCTAGCCTTCTTAAACCCGAAGGTTCATGGCTGCAGCAACACAGGCCTTCCATCTTTCCCTATCTTGAGCAAGTTCTATATACTCTTTTCCATCCCTACCAATTTCCCTTAGGTCCATCTCAACGTTGTCCCTCCATCTTCGTCTTGGCCTTCCTACAGGTCTCTTACCATCAGGTTTCCCAACAAGAATCCTGTAAACTCCTCTTTCCTCTCCCATTCGTGCCACATGGACTGCCCACCTAAGTCTTCTTCATTGAATTATTCTGTTAATATCTGGACATGAATACAAATTATGTAGTTCTAAATTATGTAACCTTCTCCACTCACCTGTCTCCTCATCCCTTTTAGGTCCAAAGATTTTCCTAAGGATCTTATTTTCAAATACTCTCAATTTATGTTCTTCTTTCAATGTAAGGGACCAAGTTTCACATCCATATAATACTACAGGCAAAATTACTGTTTTGTATATTTTAACTTTTAGTTTCTTAGATATTAAACGAGAAGACAAAAGTTTATGAAGAGAGAAGTAACATGCATTTCCTGAATTAAGCCTACTTTTTATTTCCTCTTTAATATAATTTTCATTTGTTAATATTACTCCTAAGTACTTGAATTTGGAAACTGGTTCAAACGAGTTGTTATCAATAATTAGATTTTGATTATTACCTAACGCTTGGTTTCGGCCTGTAAGCATATATTCCAAACCTATCTCTTTAGCAGTTTTGAAAAATATTTTAGCATTATTCTTAATTGTATTCACATCATCCCCCAGTAAGTCTACATCATCTGCATATGCTAACAACTGAGTCACACCATTTAATTTTAGTCCTTCTTTAGTTTCTTTTACCTTCCTTACAGCATATTCTAAGGCAAAATTAAAGAGCAATGGAGATAATGCATCTCCTTGTTTTAACCCATCATGAATTGTAAATTTGTCAGACATATTAATACCCACACGAATTTTACTTTCTGTTGCACTGGTGCATATTTTTATCATACTAACAAGCTTCTTAGGTATTCCAAACTCTACTAATATATTATATAATTTATCTCTTTTGACCGAATCATATGCTTTTTTGAAATCAATGAATAGCTGATGGACATTTTGATTATATTCCCACTTTTTTTCAAGTGTCTGTCTGATGTGAAAAATTTGATCTGTAGTTGATCTGTTACGTTTAAATCCACATTGATAATCACCTATAATTTCATTAGCATATGGGGTTAGTCTTGTTAAAAGAATGTTAGAAAATATTTTATATGTTGTTGAGAGTAGAGAAATTCCACGGTAATTATTGCAGTTCATTTTATCACCTTTTTTAAACACAGGAACAATTATGGATTCTTTCCACTGTTGAGGGATTTCTTCTTTATTCCATATTAAACAAATTAATTTATGAATTTGACATATTAATGAATTTCCACCATATTTAATTAACTCAGCTGGTATTAAATCAATGCCAGGTGCTTTGTTATTCTTTAACCTTTTAATAGCATCTTTAACTTCAGTCAAGTTAGGTTCTGGAACTAAAGGTTCTGCTGTGTGGACTTCATTTACTTCTGATTTATCTCCTACATGGACATTTAAAAGGTCATTAAAGTAGTTCTTCCATCTATTTAGAATATCGCTTGGGTCAGCTAGAAAATCACCGTCTTTATCTTTTATCAAGTTTACTTTAGGTTGCCACCCCTTTCTAAACTCATTTACACCTTTATATAAATCTCTGATATTTTTATTTTTGCTGTTTGTTTCAATTTCATTAATTTTGCTTTTCAAGTAATCTCTTTTTTTACTTCTAAACGTGCGGTTAACTTCTCGCTTTATTCTATTATAATTGTTTAGATTTTTATCATCAGAGTTATTTAACCACCTAAGTCTAGCCTGATTTCTTATTTCTATTAGATTATGACATTCATTATCAAACCATGGCTTACTTTGTCTCGGTTTATGGTATCCTATACTTTCTTTAGCTGCTGATTCTATTGCATTACGTATGTGCTCCCAATTCTTATTTACGTCTGTTTCATTTATATTTTCATCATCATTTAAATCCTGCAAAACATCAAATCTATTTGACAGTTTAATTTGGTAATCTTTCTTAATTCTTTCATCAGTAAACTTTCCTGTATCAAATTTTAGAACTTTTAGATTTTGTTGCTTATGATTTATCACTGAGAGTCTTTCTCTTAATTTAGCAATTACTAAATAATGGTCACTGGCACAGTCAGCACCTCTATGTGTACGAACGTCAATTATACTAGTATGCCTTCTCTTATCAATGAGAATATGATCTATCTGATTATGAGTTTTACCATCTGGAGAAGACCAGGTATATTTATGGATATCTTTATGTTTAAAAGTGGTACTTTTCACAATTAAATTCTTTGAGGTTGCAAAAGTAATCAATCTTATACCATTATCATTACTTAAAGGTATATGACCTATAGAATGTCCTAAAAATGGGAAAAAATTACGTAACAAATGCAAGAAATGACCATTAGTTTCAGGTTAAAAATTGAAATGAAAAGGAAATTAAACAAAATGCAATTTTGCTTTTAAAAAAAAAGGCACCAAATGATACCACATGCACATTCAGTTAAAATATGCAACGAGAATTTCCAATGGAAACAACCGAATAATTTTAAAACAAATTAATGAAAAAGTCGTATAGGTACACTGAATGAATTGGTGTAAAATACATTAATTTCCCGCATCTTTGCTTGTAAATTGCAATATATATATATATATATATATATATATATATATATATATATATATATATATATATATATAGGCCTATGTTCACCTTGGCGAAAAGACTCAAGAATATTACCAAAATGAAAAAGTGACAAAATATGATGAAACAATACACGGAATATTGCGAAAAATGACGGGAAAATGCCGAAAATCGGGGAAAATTACCTAAAGCCTGAAATTTGGCAAAAAATGCTCTTTAAAATTACATTTTTGGGGTTCTAGACGAAGTGTAATATTGTATATATTTAATGGGCATTATGTCCGAGATGTCAGAAAAAAGATGGCATTTCATCAACTTCCGCTCCCTAGTCATTACAATTGGAAGTACAAAAAAAATATGAAATTTCAAACCCTTGCAAATGGTGCTATTTAAGCAACTGGTCTCCTAAATCGCACCGCTATTTAAAAAAATGAGAAAGAACATGTTCCAAAGGCTCAAAGGCTGCAAAATACAGTGGCAAGTTTTCTACTGACAGTATGTTCATTTAGAGCCACAATCATTCCCAACACATGTGATATATCAGTTCTTCAGTATAAGAAATAAAAAATGGAAAATGATAAACAAGTAAACGTATTCTCGACATGAATTTTGAAGCTGTAAAATGGAAACATAACATTGGACTGTATTCTGTTTGCAAACATCACAAATGTAGAAATTCAGTTCCGCGTTTGAGAGTTCAGAACACTACTCAATGCAATGCACCATGTTTTCTTCCACAGTTTCTCCGCATAGGAAGCAATACCATAATGTGTCATTTTCAGCTTAGGTTTTACCTTGGTCACAAAATTAATTTCTCAGATCTAATTGTAGGCCTCGTGGGATTCTTCTCTTCTGATAGTTAACTTTTGTTCTCTCTCTTGGTAGTCTTGAGATTTTGAAATATAGATGGAGAAGCAGGTTGTTGCTCGAGTCCTTTCATCTATCTGTCTATTTGTGTGGCTCTTTGCCTGCGATGAGGATGAAGGACCCTGTCTCTGTACAAACGCGAATCTTCGTCGAGTTTTAGTAGCGAAATGTGGTGCGATTCAGGAGTTCTCGCCATTTACAAATAAAAAAATTCCCTGCCTCACTGCGTAAGCATATTACAATGCCAATGTGGTAAAAATTAATCTAACAGAATTGACAAATGTGACAAATCACTAAAGTTAAGAAAATGTAACTCTCTCGTCTCCTATATTCTTATGACAAGGTGCAAAAAATAGCACAAAGGACACGTGTTTTCACAAAATGTGCATACAAAGCCTATCACTTCACCAACAGCTACAACTGACATGCTGTGTTCTTGGGCATGCCAAATACAACAGCTAGATATTAGCAATGTTCTGTAGTGTAGGGCCTCCCCGATGGCGCAGTAGTAGCGTCGTCGCCTTGTAATCAAGGGGTCCCGGGTTCGATACCCGGTGGAGGCACATAGTGGTTCGGATCCCACCTTAAAACTGTAGGTCTAATCCCGATTAGCCTTTCTGTGCATAAAGTAGACTTAAAACATCAATTCAATCAATCAATCAATCAATCAAAACTGTTCAGTACATTGCTTCTTAGACCAGTGGTGCGATTTGGGAACTGGTGCGATTAAGGCAAATTTCCCCTGTGGTCTGCCATAGCTAGGCCCCGTAGCTATATATTCTGGAGCCCAAAGCAGGATTGCGTTTGGCGCCCTCCATCACTCCACTACCATTATACTGCTCGCATTTCCAGCTGACGGCTAGGAAACATCGTATCAGCGATCAGTTGAATTATCTTCGACTGACATCGGGCATTTTCGAGTCACAAAGCACCGAAAGTTGATGGCGGGACGAAACTAATGAGCCAAATGTACTGAAGTACTGACAATTAGTACCCAAAACACCCGAACACTGCAGAAACAAGCTAATAAAAATAACTGACAACAGGTGTACGCTTGGCAACGTTATAACGGAAGAGCGATGGTACAGTCATGTTCAAAAAATCTGTCGCATGGATTTTTTCTAAGTCCAACGTCTTACGAAATTATGTTGGTAGCTCTGAAACAAGGAAGTGTTGTGAAATATACGATCCTCCAATCAGAGTGAAGTTCGATTCTGAGGAGCAGGAGGCGTGACTCACGGTCTTGTCAACAGGAACTTCAACCAATGCAGCATTTCCAAATATGAGATAACGTCCCCATTGGTTAAATATTGTTTCAATAATGCGAATCGGCAGAAAGATTGCGCAAAAGTTTACTTTGTCGTTTTAATTGCCTTTAATCGTTTCAAATTAGTATTAAATTGTCCCAATTATAGTTCACGAGCTTAATATAATGTATTCATGTATGTGTTTGACAATCATATATCACTCATTAGAACAATTTTCACATTGTTTTCACTACGTGAGATGACATTTCATTTACATTTACGATAAAATAGCGGTTTGGGTGTAATAACAGTTTTCATTAATTAATTTAGAGATGCATTTTTATTTGTTGAGTTAATGATTAGGTTAATTCGTTATTTCTCGCGAAAAGAGGGAACCAACCACAGCTGAAAGAAAATACACAACTTGTATTATTGAGGTCAAGAGTTCGTTTTAACATCACTTTTTGCACACATAGGCTAATCACGACTCGGGATACATTTAAATTGGAATCTGAAACATTATGCGACCTGACTGGAACTCGGAAAAGGACACACTGATTACAAGACGTCGATACATTACCACTTGGTCTGGCGAACGCCAATAAGAATGAGGAGTTGTGGGAGTGGGAGAGGGGTGACGGAAAGTAGAAAATAAATAGTATTTTTGGGGGTATTTAATGTTATATTTATACACATACAAACCTAGGAAAATATTTATTTTGATACATGTGTGGGGGGGAGGGTGGGGAAGGGGGAAAAGAGAGGGACAGAAATATATTGGGAGAGATGGGACGAAGAGGTGATTGTGGAAAATGTTTTATTTTACGTTCAGTAATAAAAACAATCAAATTATCTTATAAATACCATATTTAATGTAAATTTGTTTTAAAAATGGGGGCGGGGAGCTGTTTGTTTTACGTTCAGTGCAGGATAACAAGTGGAGACACATAGTGGTTCGTATATCACTTTAAACTGTAGGTCCAGGCCCCATTAGCCTATCTGTGTATAACGTGGATTTAGAATTCAGTAGAAAATAACGTCGATCTAGTATTTTGGATTTTAGATGCGTCGAGACCACTAAAATTTCCAATTCTTATAATAAGAAAGCTGTCCTCATATTACCATTTTGAAAGAGAGAGAGAGTTAATTGTATAATCTTTCGTTGTTAGTTTCAAAGAAGACTAATTCAAATAGTAACAATGGGAACGAATAAAGCTTACGAAAAGTTTTTGCCACCGAGCGGATTTGAACCTACGACCATTAGAGTGACAACCCAGTGCGATAACCACAACCCCACGAGTTCGTTCCTTCTTACGGCATGATTATGAGTTAAGACCAATTCGTTCAATATGCATTAGAAATATAATCCCCACCCGCCTCTTTATAAACAACACACGCAAACGCTCCTTTTCAGAATATGTTTTTGATTTTCTCATCATTTTACTAGGATTTGCATAAAAATGATCCATGTGTCATATTCGACGAAATGTCATGTACAGCGAAAGTTATACATTTTTATTTTAGGGAAAATTATCAAGAAACAAAACAAATAAATACTATTGACATCCTTTTGTGAATAGTATTTATATTACATTATTTTTGTTCACCATGCATAGTTGTATTCTTGTAAAAAGCATGAAAAACAATATATTCTCTACATTTCGCAAAGCAAATAATATACGAATTTTCGTAATAAGTAAAATGCAATAAATAATTTTTCGGTTTAATAAGAAATAAAAATCGCAGAGTTAACCGAACGGTGAATCGAACACAGAATTTTACAACCCATAAAATGCCTTGTATCCTTTGCAGTGAAGTGATGTAGATTCAAGTAATAACATTTCATGCAAAATCGTACGTTATAAGATTGTTCAATTATATTAAATCAATGTGTCCATAAGTTATTATACTGTCAGCCATTTGGCACATCTCGTTACAAAACCTCAGCACATTACCATTCACTAGTTAATCGAATTGAATATTGATTCACTTCACAGTTCAATGTGCAACAATAGTTTTGACTCATATCACGTGAGATGTAAACTCAATTCAATTCTCTCATTGGATGTAACTTGTATGTTGAGCTCATGTAGAAATATCAATTATGAGCTCTAAGCTAAATTTGATGCTACAATCGCTTGATCAAATCTTGCGTCTCGCTGCCAGACATTCTACGTTCCTGGTTGCTCCAGGTCGCTTCTGCATTTCATTATCATTGTTTTTACCTCTGTTTCATTCTCATCATCGTTATAAAACTACGTAATTTCTACTGTTTACAGTAGACAGAATCTACTGTTATCAATTGTAGTACTCTACTGTGTCTCTCGGAAATCTACTCAAAATCAATGATTTTCTACTGAACACTTTCAGTAGGCCTAATGTGTAATTACAGTTGAGGAACTACAAGTGAAATATTCTCTTCAGTACTACATGTAATATTGCATGTAGTGTGTTTGAATTTCAATTTGAATTCAAAATTTTGGGTGCGTCAGCACTTAGGCTATTTTGCACCTATCACTTTATACGGGTTCCAGCCCCTTACCAGAACTAAAATAACATAACTGTAACGTCGTGTTGTAATTAAAATATTCTGAATTCGGTTAAAAGCTGAGGCTGTAAAGAGGCACTCAGCACCCCCAAGGACCAAACACAGGACAACACAGAAAATTATACTGGCCATGGGGCCAGTCGCCAGAGCCTCGTTCATCTGCAAACTGAAGTCCAGGGTGTACTACGTGGAAGCAATAATTGGGTGTACATACTTCGTGGAAGGTCATCCCTTACACCCTTGTAGTGTGTTTAGCTCAGCATGTTAGCTGTAAATATAACTTTTTATTCCTCCTCACTAACAATTTGTTTTTATATCTATTTAAAATTTAAACCAACCTCACTTCCATGTAGTACACCCTGAACTGCATTTTGCAGACTAACGAGGCTCTGGTGACTGGACCTACTGTTAGTATAATCTTCGTAGGACTGCGTGTGTGTTGTCCTTGTTTGTGCTGACTGTATGTCGCTTTACATGCTCAGCTTTAACCCAGGTAAGGATATTTTAGTTTTCAGACACGCTTTTATTTTTGTCATGATAAGGGGCTGGCCCTCGTATAGCGTATCGGGTGTAAAATACCCTAAGTTTTCAGGCACACAAATTGTAATTCAAATTTAAAAAATCTTAACATAGATGTTTCAAAACACCTATTGATCTACTGAAACCAGTACAGTACAGAATCTGCAAGTGAAATTAATTTATTCAGTATAGTGTATAATATGTTAAGTTTAATATTTTAGCTGCAAATATTAATTTCATACCCCCTTATTATTCTTTTGTATTTATATCTTTTTGAAAATCTGAACACAGTAGATGTTTCAAAACACCTATTTATCTACTGAAAACAGTAGACAAAAGTTTCATTGGAGTAAGTAGAAAAGAGTCATGAAATAATACCCAAAGAAGTCAACCATTATGAATTAATGTTACATACTTTTTTTTATTTCACTTTCCAAAACCTAGGAGCTCAAAATAATACATGGCATGCGATTTACTAGACAGTCTGCTTTTCTGTGATTGATTCGTCGTGCCCAGTCAGGGGATAACTTCCGTTCAAGGTAAAAGGGGAAGGGGAAGAAATCCACCACAGTACCATGACGTTTGAAGTAACATCTTCACAGGCATCCAATGCAACTGATAAGGGTTCACCTGACCTTGGAAGTGTGGGAAACACGTTTCACGCTGGTTTCCAAAATGCTGTGGCTAAATCTGGAACTAACGGGGGAATAAGAAATAGTTTCTAACATTTAACAATGACATTTCGCATTTACAAAATATGAGATATGTAGACTTTGATTTATTTATTATACTAGACGGTAGAGAATTACTTACCACGAAAGTCAAGTTCTAAATTGCAGACATCAAAATCTACTCCAGGTTGTAAAATACATTTGTGATAGACGGCAGATAGGTTAATAATGTTTACAAGATTGCGAATGACTCTTAAGACAAACGTTCAACGAAGGTTATTGAGTGAGAAAATGGGAAATTGTTAAAAATAGCGGCCTAGTTGAGTGAAGATCGAAGGTTCGAATCTCTTATAGAACCAGCTATTTTTTTACACTAATTTTTGGTGCGTAATATATTTAATGTATTGTCGACATTTATAAGAAACAAAATATGAAAACTCTCCTCCTCTGTAACGGTGCGGTCTAACACTCTGTGTTTGGACTCCGACTGCAGCGGGACGGCATGGATTCGAGTCGTCCTAGGTTCTCGGCCTGTTATCTGTATAGGACCAGTGGCAACTCACAATCGTATGGAAATTCGGGAGCTACGAGTGACTGGTGTAACCTGGTTTCAGATATCTTCTATAACGGCTGAGGGTTCGACGTGCTGACCAACGTCACCTCGTTGCCAGTTGAAGATTGTGGAAGGGAGACTGACAGTCGGGAGATAGCCCATGGCCCTTCGAGGTTTTAAAATATGAAAACTATTTCTTCCGTAAATCTAATTTCTCGTCATTGTAACGTGAGAGTTCTTTTCAGTTTGACTTCTGCAATACTAATTAGTTCCTAAGTAGGATAATGAGATGGACAGAGAGATATTAAATTATAAGTTCACTGTTTAAAAAATTAGCATTAACACATTTCTATATTCACATACCTCTTTACAAATTCCTGAGCACGTCACTACAAATGAACCAATCTAGTGCACCCTAGAGCCTTGGCTTATCGATATGGGGTATCCTACAATTACAGTCAAACCACAACCTCAACTCTCGAAGCTGTAGCCTCTCCATGTAAAACGATTGCGTTGTAAATATAGTAGATTTTGCTTAAATGTTTTGTGACATTCATACCACCTTTATTTCATTTGCTACAAAGGAGCGTTTGCGTGTGTTGTTTATAAAGAGGCGGGTGGGGATTATATTTCTAATGCATATTGAACGAATTGGTCTTAACTCATAATCATGCCATAAGAAGGAACGAACTCGTGGGGTAGTGGTTATCGCACTGGGTTGTCACTCTAATGGTCGTAGGTTCAAATCCGCACGGTGGCAAAAACTTTTCGTAAGCTTTATTCGTTCCCATTGTTACTATTTGAATTAGTCTTCTTTGAAACTAACAACGAAAGATTATACAATTAACTCTCTCTCTTTCAAAATGGTAATATGAGGACAGTTTTCTTATTATAAGAATTTGAAATTTTAGTGGTCTCGACGCATCTAAAATCCAAAATACTAGATCGACGTTATTTTCTACTGAATTCTAAATCCACGTTATACACAGATAGGCTAATGGGGCCTGGACCTACAGTTTAAAGTGAGATACGAACCACTAAGCCTCGCGACACGTTAAGTTTGCAGCAACTTTTCGCATATAGTAGACCCAAACGTGCACACAGAATGTAGTCCTGCTGCAATAATGCCGATTTTCTCACTGTCTGTGATATGAACAGCTCGGCAGTTGAGGAAAGACTTGCATGGGAGATGCTGAGCGCCATTCTCGCGTGGTTTAATACATAAAATCTGCTGCAAACTTAACCTGTCGCGGGGCTTATGTGTCTCCACTTGTTATCCTGCACTGAACGTAAAACAAACAGCTCCCCGCCCCCATTTTTAAAACAAATTTACATTAAATATGGTATTTATAAGATAATTTGATTGTTTTTATTACTGAACGTAAAATAAAACATTTTCCACAATCACCTCTTCGTCCCATCTCTCCCAATATATTTCTGTCCCTCTCTTTTCCCCCTTCCCCACCCTCCCCCCCACTCATGTATCAAAATAAATATTTTCCTAGGTTTGTATGTGTATAAATATAACATTAAATACCCCCAAAAATACTATTTATTTTCTACTTTCCGTCACCCCTCTCCCACTCCCACAACTCCTCATTCTTATTGGCGTTCGCCAGACCAAGTGGTAATGTATCGACGTCTTGTAATCAGTGTGTCCTTTTCCGAGTTCCAGTCAGGTCGCATAATGTTTCAGATTCCAATTTAAATGTATCCCGAGTCGTGATTAGCCTATGTGTGCAAAAAGTGATGTTAAAACGAACTCTTGACCTCAATAATACAAGTTGTGTATTTTCTTTCAGCTGTGGTTGGTTCCCTCTTTTCGCGAGAAATAACGAATTAACCTAATCATTAACTCAACAAATAAAAATGCATCTCTAAATTAATTAATGAAAACTGTTATTACACCCAAACCGCTATTTTATCGTAAATGTAAATGAAATGTCATCTCACGTAGTGAAAACAATGTGAAAATTGTTCTAATGAGTGATATATGATTGTCAAACACATACATGAATACATTATATTAAGCTCGTGAACTATAATTGGGACAATTTAATACTAATTTGAAACGATTAAAGGCAATTAAAACGACAAAGTAAACTTTTGCGCGATCTTTCTGCCGATTCGCATTATTGAAACAATATTTAACCAATGGGGACGTTATCTCATATTTGGAAATGCTGCATTGGTTGAAGTTCCTGTTGACAAGACCGTGAGTCACGCCTCCTGCTCCTCAGAATCGAACTTCACTCTGATTGGAGGATCGTATATTTCACAACACTTCCTTGTTTCAGAGCTACCAACATAATTTCGTAAGACGTTGGACTTAGAAAAAATCCATGCGACAGATTTTTTGAACATGACTGTACCCCTACAGCTTTACCTCGCAACTGAGGTTGTTGACACTCCTCGAGCCACACCCCGAAGACGATTGGTGGACAGATGGAGTTATGTAGGTCAGCAGTAGGGCCTGCGATCAGTATACCGACATTTTATGTGAAAAAAAACTGGATTGGCGTTCTCTGTGCGTGGCGCCCTAAGCTTCAGGCCCCCTCTTTATGTCGCCACTGAATATTAGACAAGGCGCCAGTTTTGAAAAAAAAAAACATTGGGTGATTTATGAGATTTTATGACTGTATGCAATAATATGTATCATACGTATGCTGAAGATTTGTTCTGAAGTGCTTTTTTGTCACAAAATGAATGATTTTTCATTCAGTGACGTGCACTGAGGAGTAGCTAGTCTAGCAGAGATAGATTAATGAATCTCACATCTCTAATTATTTTCAAATCACAATATTTATTGTCTTGTTAAAGCCACAGTTCATATGCAACACTTTCTTTTTCACGCGATTCTCGTCCCTCGGTGTGATCCGCGGACAAAACTGGCCTAGCTCGCTCTTCTTCCGCCTTAGCAGTTCCAGGTAGAAACTGGTTTCCGAAGGAAAAGGGAAGATTTCTGCCTCTACCTCCCTTGCCCCCTCGCCCCCGCTGCAATGGTTGAAAGCCCAGGCTTTCAGGTCCCCCAGTCTATCTCCTATAGGACAGATAGGGGATTGGTTTCCATTCGATTCCTTTGTAAATCCTCTAAAGAACTCAAGGGAAAATTTTCTGCAGTACTTATGTTCTCTGTATTTACACAACATTTTACACGTTGTACAATATTTATGTATAATATGGGATGTAGTTTTATTATTTATGAAATGGGAACGTGTTATGTACAGACAATAATGTTAAGCTCTCTTTATTTTTTACTATATTTTTTTTTTATCAAATATGGTATACATATTGATTAAATTACAGATATGTGCTCAGGCTCTCTCTCGCTCTCGTTTTAGTAGTGTTTTTTTTTAAATATACTAATCTCTTGGCCTCCAACGGATGTATTTATTTGGGCAAGAGAACGCACATTCATATTCTTGTTGATTTGGTTTATTTTACTTCGCTTTTCTGCCACATTTGGTTATCGTGAAAATGAGGATGATGTGATGAAATTAATGAAGGGACCTCGAACAATCCAGGCCGGGATTCGAACCCGTGATGAACGTGCATTCTTGTTCCTGTGTTGTACTCTGCAGTTATAACGGTCAAATATTGAGTAACAGGTAATTAATCTAATTGCCCGTTATTAAGAATTAACTACAATTGGTAATATTAAAATCCGTCGCGAATAAAGGTGTCTAGCGACTGTCTTAGCCAACACTAACTTGCTCAACCACCGTTTTTCGCCCGAATTCGGATTTACATGCATTCTTATGGGGAATAGCAGGAAAAGAGCATCTTCTAAACCAATGGACCGAAGTGGATGAGATTTTTAACCAGCGGAAGACCACATCATGAAAGTACTGATTCCAAGATTTGAGCCTAATCAGAACAGAACTACGGGAGTTATGAATTATTAAAGATCCATCGCTGGATTCAATGGGAGACGGTATCCTGGTGAGTTGGCCCTCTCTGTCCGTGACTGACACAATAGCCGAGGATTTAGCCTAATCTCTGCACGAGGGGCTGCTACCAGAGGTTAAGGACCGGAGTGAGCGTTGACCAGGATAGGAGGACAACTGTCAAAGCACCAGAAACAATAAATAAATACCTAAACACAGAGGCTAGAGCGTCACCTCGTTCAAATCTGGAATAAAAGGGATGATTCGGAATAGCGAAAAAACAGTTTGCCTACAATCGCCACGGGAGTGTGAGCTACGTGCGACCTAGCTCAGAGTCTCGATCAGACCCGTGGTCTGGATTTGTTTTTTGACTCGTGTTTAGAGCCATAGAGTAGAGCAGAGTAGACCCAGGGGGGGTCGTTTCCCCCTCGCCGTCAACGCATTCGTGCACATACGTGTGGTATGTGAGAATAACGCCAGACACGTCCACCTGTGTCAATCGTCCGAAACAACGTCTTAAGTTAGCAGAAGTTAATAACATTTAATAGCCATGTGAGTCCATGTGAAACCGTGAAGGACTGACCTATTACTGCGCTAGTTGTCGTATGGAGTCGACAGTGTACGTGTACCGTCATGGACGTCCCTGTGAAGTGAACGAGTGAGGCCAGGATCCGATGATGCCATACGGAACTGCCGGGAGATCCATTTTCGCCAACCAGGATAACCGCAAAGTACAATAATGGAGTGCGGACGTCTTCCAAAACTGTAGGACCACTTTCACCCTACCGAGGTCAGAGGGAATGCAGCGAAGGTAAGATCCAACCATGTGCGTGTGTGAGAGAGATGACGCCAATCTACCGCGAATCTGCGTAAATCAAATCATTGCATAACTTAAATCAGTGCTATGGCATACCTAGACATCGTTATTCCGACGGACAATCAATGTTATAGATCAGAGTTTATGTTTACAGCTAAACAATAGTTCATTGAAATATATTTGTACTTTCTGAAAAGCTAAAAGGGTTCGCACAAAGAACAATTACTCACTTTATACTTAAAACCCTAAACGATAAATTGTAAAAGGCAATGTAGCCAAGAAATAGCATGAGTACAGTCAAAGTATTAATTAATCTAACCTTTGTAATTGTCATATTGTCGCAATATGCCATGGAATGAGTGTATGAATGAGAGATCGAGTGAAAGAGGGCAAGATGTACTGTGTATTTATCTGTGCTTTAATATAGGTGTATATTCAGAACCACCGTAGTATTATGTAACGTCATTTCAGGTACTTAAAATCAAATCCTCCTAGGTTTATTCTCGGTAACTCCGACTGTAGGCACTTATCCTGACCGTATTATAATTCATGTAATGTTTAATCCGCGTGATAGGTGTCACGTGGAGCGATTCTGCGTTGTTGCGTTGCTGAGTTCAGTTGAGTTAATTTTTTAACGCGTAACACAGTGAATAATGAAATAATTTGAAACGAAAAATGTTTCTCAGAACTCAAGAAGCCAAATAAATATTATTGAAGAAACTACAAAAAAAGTGTATTTTGTTACCTGTTTTGTTTCTGTGCATAAAGTGGACTTAAAACACCAAATCAACCAACTGTGGTGGAGTGGTTATCACAGCGCGCTACACCACCAGGAGTTCCGGGTTCGAACTCCGACCTGGGCATGGGTGTTCTTTGTGTTTGACCCTTCTATTCTATCGTATCATCTTCGCAATTAACCAAATGAGAAAAAAGCGACGCTAAGTAACAAAAATCAAGTCAAATCATTGATTGATTGCTTGATTTGGTTTATTTTACTTCGCTTTTCCGCCACTTTTGGCTAATCGCGAAGATAATACAATATAATTGATGAAGGGACACGCTCAAAGAATACCCATGACCAAACCGAGATTCGAACCCAGGATCTCTCGCTTATTAGTCAAATCAAATCTTTTTTATTTTCAAATGGGGGTGGGGGTTACGTGTACTTTTTTTAGTACTCATTCATCATTTTGCAATCTTTCCCTGTTATTGACGTTCTATTTTTAGGAATACTGGGCCCTAAAGGGGGGAGGGGTATGAGCCACACCAACCCCCCCTTGAGCACTCCACTGATTGCTACCCCAAGTGTCGACGTCACCGCACGTCACTGTTTTCATTTATAAACAGTTTCAGGCCATTTATGAGACGAACTCATGAATTTGATAGATGCTGTTTTGTCTATTTTAGTCCTATGTGGCACTCTCACAGATAACTGCTTCTTGAGTGCCTAATTCGGGAAAACATCTGTCGGATTATCTATTTTAGTTCCTATTTTGTATTTTCGGTGCTTTATCTGCCTATTTTGAAAGTTTTTAGTGCCTACCGATCCTCATCCTGGCTATAAGCCGCTTAATCCCTTCCTTTCGTAATAACTATGTGACCACGTATAGTGTAAATACGTACTATAGGACGCTGAAAAGTAGCACATTGGAGATGTAACAATTTTTTATGAATTCTTTTGATAACAGTAATTAAATTACAAGAATTCTTTTGGTGCGAGACTATGAAAAATTAAATTTATTTAAGCATAATTTATTTCCGAAATAAAATATAACAAGAAGCAATTTATTGAGAAGCTCGAGCTTAAGAGGCCCTTACAAGTTGCCCCCATTGAAGGTCATTTCATGTTTATAGTATGCGAGTAGTTCCGAGAGATCGCATGAGATGACGCCACCCGGCATGCAGCGAGTAGTGACATCTTACCGCAAAAGTTCGAATTACGTGCGTCGATCCAGCGTTTCACTTTCAGACATGCGTCATAAAATATATTTTGTTTTGAATGCGTTTGAATTGGAATATTTGCGTTAAGTCCACTTCATGCACAGATCAGCTAATCGGGAATGGATCTACAGTCTAAAGTGAGATCTGCCCCACTGTGCAATGTACCTCCACCAGGTATTGAACCCGGGACCTCGACCTCTTGAGTACAAAGTGAAGAAGTTACACAACGGCACCAGAGGCGCCCTTTCCTTTGATTGAATTGATTGACTGTATTAGAGTCGTTTTCACGTTCAGAAGACACAACGGCGCTTATGGAGAAACCGCACAGTGTTGCCAATACAGCGCTAGCTCATGTCGCCGGGAAATGATGATCTTCCTTCACAATGAAGGTGTTACATATTTTGTATATATAATGATAATTATATGTAATTATTAATATTATTATTATACTGTGAACGTTACAGTTACCCTTTTTACTATGATCCATTGCGATCACTACACACGCGAGTGTAATGCACGAATATGACACTTCAGAAATCACTTAAAAAAGTAAAAATCACCGAGAGCTCACACAACTGAAAACAATTTTTCGGGAGAGGGAAAAAGTCTAAACAGACCAAAGTAGATCTCTCACTCAAGTAAGGGGAACCTGGCACATGGGTTAAATTCAAGTTGCAACCCAAACAAACAAATGAGTTATGGCCCACGTGAACTGATAAGACGTGAATGACTCAAGCAAGGCATGTCATATTTCTATCTTGAAGCCCCATATTTTGTCACGTGTTGGAAAGCCTTTCAAAGGTTAATATGGTGTCTATGAATTTATGTGTACGTTGGAAACTGAAAGGTGATCTTCATTTCAGTATTAATGTCGACAGTAATGTAAACGAAAACAACGTGTATTTGCGACAGCACTAATGTTGCTCACAACAGCAACATTGGAAATAATTGTCAATTATTAAATTTAAGTAATTTCAATTCTATTATAACAAACTGCATGAAGTTCATATTTTTACTGAATGGAAATAAAATAACAACTCGAAAACTTGGTGGTGATAGCCGGAATGCTGCGGTGAGTCGGCTCAAGATGGCCAGACAACGTCTCCTTACTTCGCGCGCGGTTCGAGTTAAAAAGAAACTCCAAATGCATGGAAGTAATATTTCTGGGAACCTTTGAGTGGTTATAAAAAATAATTTCATTATTTTCTCCACAACTTTGTCGCTGGAAGTTTTTACTTCGAATTACAGAACAAAAAATGGCCAGCGACGACATTTTCTACTGCACGGATATAAAAAATCTCCACATACTTTATTTGAATATTTTTTAATGCGAATATGCTTTAAAGTATTGATAAATTCTGAGTACCACCATCACCTATGACAATTAAAAAACAGTGTCAATTTTTTTAAATAATGAATGCTTCAATTTTACGGCATGTTTCAACGTTAGGAATGAAAACAATGTAAAAATTGTGTTTTCACGAAAAATTTGCGTTTTTAATTTATCTAAAATTATGTAAGCAAGTTAACAGTTTTTTGTGTTCACCATCGTATTCTCTACAAAATTTCCTGCAAAACTGCAGGTACCGATTTTACTTAAGCTAAATTTGTAAATCCAGAAATTTCACAACAGCGCGCTCGTATTTCCCTTAAGAAAAGCATTGCCCATAAGAGAACATTGTGTCTTCTGAACGTGAAAACGACTCTAGATTATATTACGTCGCCTTTCTTCAACTTTTGGATAAACGCGACGATGAAATATCTTGTGAATACTAACTCTCTAGCCTTCTTAAACCCGAAGCCTTCCATCTGTCCCTATCCTAGGCAAGATCAATCCAATCTATTCTATCCTTACCGATTTCCTTTAGGTTCATCTCAACGTTATCCCTACAACTTCGTCTTGGCCTTCCTACAGGTCACTTACCATCAGGTTTCCCAACAAGAATCCCGTAAACTCTTCTTTCCTCTCCCATCTTCTTAATATAATTATTCTAAGAGTATCTGGACATGAATACAAATTATTCAGATCTAAATTATGCAACTTTCTCCACTAACCTATCTCCTCATCCCTTTTAGGTCCCAATATATTTCTAAGGATTTTAGTTTCAAATACTCTTAATTTATTGATTGATTGATTTGGTGTTTAAGTCCACTTTATGCACTGTAAGGCTAATTCGGGGCTGGCCCTACAGTTTTAAGTGGAATCCGAACCCCTATGTGCCTCCACCGGGCATCGAACCCGGGACCCCTTGATTACAAGGCGACGACGCAACCATCTTAATTTATGTTCCTCTTTTAATGTAAGGTACATTTTCATCATACATAGAGGATTACACTAGCTGTCTGTCGGTATGTTCCGTTATGACTGAGGGACTTACAAAGGTGTTTGTTTGTCACTCTCAAATCTATTGTTTACTTGATTTACTAGAATATCTAAAGCACGGTATACAATCTTTACTTTAAAACAATCCCATGGGTCGAGAAAGCCAACATCTTCTGTCAGTTCGTCGAAGAAGTTTTTTTTTTACTTTTCTTTTCCGTTTGGTAGAAATTGACGTTTCTATTTGCTACCTACTGGCCATTTCTTTAGCTTCGTTCTCAAACACCCCAAAATTATTCAAAAATTATCCTCTTCAGTCCACAGGACCACATATGTGCACCTTTCTTCTGAACCATATATTGTTGTTTGTAACGTTTTTTTTTTTTTTTTAACAGAGAGCCGAGTTGTACTTTTGTCCAACTCCAGTCTCCACGCTGCTACCGGAATTTCCGTTTCAAACTGCATTTTGAGTGCTTCAATATAGCAAAATGGCGTCATATGACGTTTTGTGTGCAGGTACGTTTATTTATATCATTTTGTACAGAGGTATTTGTGAGTTTTTGGTGATAATGTAAGGTCAATACTCCAATTATGGTTGTACATTGGCATCGTATCAAAAATCCTGGTAGCAGCGTGGTGACGGGTCTCAGTTCGAAAATACCGTTACAAGCAAAAATAAGTGCCTCAGAAGGAAGGTGCACGCACATATGTGGACTGAAGAGGTTAAGATCACGGACAGAGTTTTCTAGAAGGCTGCATGCCTCATCGAGGAATACGTATGCTGGGATTTTGTAAATTTTATAAACAACATTTACGTGTTCCAAGATTTACCTTGGAATACAAGCTTTAAGACGAAATGGAATGCAGACTTTTCTTTGGTAATGCAGATGCATCTATGCTATTTCTGCATTTTTCTTTGATGCTACGATAATTTTTGACAAGCAGTTTAATATTAATTGGAAATGGACTTGAATTGCGAACAAGGAATCAAATCTAGAAGACCATCTAGTAAGGCACAGTCTTTTACTTGCTCTTCGGCGACGTAATCAATAACGAACTATTTTCTTCTAATCTGGTAATTCACTTTCTACTTTACTATAGCTCTTTTCAGTTCTTTCGGCGTGCGCTCTTGAAGCTGGCAGGGGAAGTGGGGAGCGGGGAAACGACCTGTCCAGCGCAACGAGGCAGACCGGTTAGAGAGCGAGACTGCAGCGTTTCCAGAGTAGCGGGAAAGGTGAGTTGAAATCGAAAGAACCATGAAATACAGATGTCCCATTGTACGCGTATGGCCTGAGAATGCGTATTATCCCCATCTTGTGGTCAGTAGAATACCGATAAGTGTATGATTTCAAGTGTATACGTTGTAGGAATTCTTTCAAACTGTACCGAATGGTAGCTGTCATTGTCCATTACAATCACTGCGTCTTTGATGTTCCTTTCGTCAAGCGTATCTAAAAACTGCAAAAACCACTGTGTAAATACTTTAGCGTTCATATCAGTATGGTACTCATCAGGCGTCGATTTTGCCTTTGGCCTGAAAACTAATTTACATTCCTGTAGAAAACCAGTGTGACTGGAACCTAAGTGACAAACAATAATGCGCCCACCTTTACCCACGGGCACTTTTAAACCCCCTGTACCCTCTTTATTTTGCCAGATTTTCGTTGAGGCGTAATTCTGATGTATGTATGTTTTATCTAAATAAAATACCTATATAGGGCAAAGGTTCCTTATTTTTGAGAAGATGCATTTTTCGCAAAAACGTTACTCTGGCTGTAACTATATCGGCTCTCTCCATCAGAAATCGTCTATCGTCGTTGCTCTTTTTGTACTTGAACCCCATAGACTTCAGTATCCTCCACAACGACGAAACTCCCCACTGAAAGCTTATTTGTGTTTCCAAATCAACGCATAACTTGTTCAGTGTTGGATATTCACCCTTTACATAATACCCGAGGATAATTCTTCTTATTATATCTTTATCGCAACCGTCGATTGCCTTTGTGATGCTGTTCCTTTTGATTCGTTTGCGCAGTGATTCAAATGACGTGGAACCCGACGCCTCAAGACTGTCTTTGCCTTCTCTAATAATACGCTGCACAGTTCGTGCACTCACTCCACAAGCTTCCGACACTCTCTGTTGCACTTTGTGCACACTTACCAAGGGACCACTGTTTTCAGCTTCCATTTGAAAATATTCATGAATCCTACTGATTATTTTCCTGCCTTGGCTACGAACTACCTCCTTCCTGTTCGCCATCGTACGATACTTACTGCGTTGATAAACACAAAGCTCCCAATGGAACAACGAGAGTACAAATTAACGTCACATCACATGCCACATACACGTTTAACGACGAAACAATGCAGTTAGAGTGCGCGTCAAATCTCCTACATATGGCCTTGAACGGCTGAACAGCACCAGCGAATCACAGACGTGCGGCTTTGCCTAGTTCAGTCATAAGGCGTCTCGCTCAACCAGGCTGTATCTTTTCCGTGTGAAATTTCGACATGGCACCGCTGCAGTGTGCTGCTATTGGCTATCGCCATATGCAGGAGATTTGACGCTCACTCTAGGCAATACACGACGCGACAACAATAATATTACTCCCACGCTGCATGTTATTCCTACATTCCGCTCATAACAAACAGGAATCAACACTGGGGCAAAACACCATCAGAAGCGGTGAATTGGTAAAACAGCAACGTGCAGAACGAGGTTAGCGCTGTAGCTTCCTCCCGCGACTGCGTAACTCTCGACTCCACCGCTAGGTGGTTTGTTCTCTGGATGGTCAGCGGCATGTTCCCCGCTCCCCACTTCCCCTGCCAGCTTCTAGAGCGCCCGCCGTAAGAACTGTTGTTGTTGATTTGTTGTTTTAAGTCCACTTTATGCACAGTAAGGCTAATCGCGACTGGACCTACAGTTTAAAGTGGGATCCGAACCACTTGTGCCTCCACCGAGTATCGAACCCGGGACACCTTGATTACAAGGCAACGCTACCACTGCTCCATCGGGGAGGCCCGCCGTAAGAACTGAAAAGAGCTATAGTGATTAATATTATCTGTTTGCAGTTGTAGGGGAACAACAATATAATATGTTTGGTTGAAAATCTATTTTCCGCCGAAAGGAGAACTTTTGTGAACTATTGGTCTTTCTTAATTTATCATTCTTACTGCCCCCCTCCCCCCTATGGTGATGATATGATGAAATTGATGAATGGACACTCACAAACATCCATGCCCAGGCCGGGATTCGAACCCCGGATTCCTGGCGTCGTATGTAATCGAAAATAAAGGATCTCCGGATAACAAAATTATGTTATCTTCACGTCAGCCACGGCGCTATAAAAGAGTAGCTGGGGAGGTAAGAAAGGGTGGGGCGACGCAGCCAATATAACAATATCACGTCACGTGCAAAAGTATGGTAAAAGTTGGTTTATGTGGGCCGGAGCCAGTGATGGCATCATAATGGGGTACGGGGGCGGGAGCTCCAGTACACAGCCAAACGAGTGCACGAAAGAGCAAGATCTGGCTCCAAAAGAGCTAAGTTGGTAACAGTGCCGCGGAGGGAAGAGCCTCGTCTAAACTGTTCTTCATGCTCTTAAGAGCGTGCTTTTAGTTTAGATTCGACTTTCCATACTTTCATCAAGGCTTTTCCCCCTTCCCCTCTAATCAGAGCGTCTGCGCACACGTATGCCTCCCTGTGACGTGAGCGCTTGTCACTTTCTCCAAATGTTTCTCTTATCTGAATTTTGAATCTTCATAAGTTAACTAGTCACAGGAAAATTGATTGATTGATTGATTGATTTGGTAGATTAAGTCCACTTTATGCACAGTAAGGCTAATCGGGACTGGACCTACAGTTTAAAGTGGGATCGGAATCAGTATGTGCCTCCACCGGGTATCGAACCCGGGACCCCATTGATTACAAGGCGACGACGTCACAGGTAAATTGTAGGGAGCATAGGTAGAAATTAGTCTTGATCAGCACCACGTTTTACAGGACATTTCCACACACACACACATACACACACACAATATGTGTCATGGGCGGAAAAATGTTATAAACACAGTCATGCGCAAAACCTCTAATTATGGGGGAAAAGTCTTGGAACGAGTTTACAATACCGGACCACTCTCCAATTTCTATGAAATTTCGCCACTCACTAATTGTGAACTCCTAATCACGAAGCTGCATGTAATAATTGGCGGTCGAGTATGGAAATCGAGAAAAAACTAAACAAACTAGGTTTTCTTAACGTAACGTAACCCTACCATAAGAACAATAGCTCCACGGAAGACGACATTTTCCCAACATGAAGAAATCAACAGGCAAGACAAGGTATAGTTCTCTTAGCTAAAATATTAATTTTTCTTTGTATTTATGCTAATGGAACCTAACCTAACAGGCCTAACCTAACCTCGTAGGCATTCCTCGTCTGACGTCAGCAAGATTGTTGTGCGTAAAGGAAGACCATTAACTAATTGCGAAAGAAAGATGGTTCCGAATTGCTGTGCATGGACAATCACCGTGGTAAATCGCAAGGTTATTTTACAAGTTCTGCATGTAAATGTACAATTTTAACAAGTGACCGCCAAATATGAACTACAGATACGTCATCAGGGCACCGAAATTAGTAAGTAGGCGAAATTTTATAGAAATTGGAGAGTGGTCCGGTATTGTAAACTCATGCCAAAATCTTGATGAAAGTTCAGTCAGAGAAAGAAAAACCTCATTCCATTTCACAGTTCTATTGTATTGATGGGTACTAGACACTAGACAGTGGCGTATATGATGTGTGCCCGGATCCACAGAAAATCACTCCATTAGAAAAATTCCAGCTTCCGTGGAACAAAAGTTCTTTGTTCTCCTCCCCCTTTATTCCCCTTCTCTGTGGTTCAGACCAATTTACACATAATCATGATTTCGTAAAGCAGGTTCAAAACAGCTACATATAATTTATTTATTTCCAATGTGTGACCAATTTATTCTGCTACCACATATGTGTAACACAACCAGGCTAAGGAATAAAATGCGCGAGTCTCAATAATAATTAATTTGCTGGAGAACGAAGTGAGGTAGTCCAATTACATAGGAGTCCGTGTTCTTTAAGTCCACTTTATGCACAGTAAGGCTAATCGGGACTGGACCTACAGTTTAAAGTGGGATCCAAACTACTATGTGCCTCCACCGGAAATCGAACCCGGGATCCCTAAATTATAAGGCGACAACGTTAATACTGCGCCATCGGCGAGTCACCCAATTATTTAGTTCGTTCAATATTGATTGGCACTCCCCCTATAACTCCTGCAAAGTAGCAGTGTGAAATGTGTGTCGATGTCTGCGTGAAGATAGACGATAGTACTGTCTACCGCCACCAGATGGTGTTGCTGCTTCCCATAGGTAGCGCATAGCAGCAGCATTTGTTGTTCCGGCATGCCAGTACGCAGGTGGACCGCGATCCGACAACATGGAAGCAGACACGCATGGACAACGGTGGACAGTGTGGTTTCTCTGGAGGGAAGGAGTGACTGCTTCAGACATCCACAAGAGGTTAGTAGCCATATGTGGGAAGACAGCACCAAGTCGCAGATCCGTGTTTCGGTGGGTAGCAAAGTTCAAAGACGACAGGGACTGTGCGGAAAAACGCAAAAGCACTGGGCGTCCAGCAACTGCACGCAAAGCAAACAATGCCCAGCGTGTCAATGACTTGATAATGACGAACAGACGCATGACGTTTGATGAACTACAGACGGCAACAGGTTTATCACGGGGAACCCTCCACACCATCATCCATGAGGATTTGAAGATGAAGAAGGTGTGCGCCCAATGGGTCCCCCATTCCCTTACCAGAGCGCAGAAACAGCAGCGTGTGGAGAAATGTGAACAGTTGGTGCAACAGTACAGTGCAGATCCCACGGAGTTCTTTGAGCGTCTGGTCACCGGTCACCGTCGACGAGTCATGGTTCATCCACGAGACTCCAGAAAAAAAAACGCCAGTCTATGGAGTGGAGGCATACTGGGAACCCTCGTCCTAAGAAGTCACGGCCGGGACTATTCGTGCACAAAAAAATGGCGATTGTGTTCTGGGATCAGGAAGGGATACTTCTGGTGAACTGGCTCCTTCCCAATACGACCATCAACAGTGATCGGTACTGCAGTTCACTGCTCCAACTTCGCCGACGCATTCAACAACGCCGCCACGGAAAATGGGGACGTGGCGTTCTTCTCCAACAAGACAATGCGCGCCCACATACCAGTCGCCAGATCATGGCCACCGTGCGTGAACTACAGTTTACTGTGCTGCCACATCCTCCATATTCGCCGGATCTCGCTCCTAGCGACTAAGCCCTATTCGACGCAATGAAAGAGGTCATGCGGGGTAAGAAGTTCACCACAAATGACGAACTTCATGCAGTTGTCCGCCAGTGGCGCCGGGATAGCCCCCCCCCTCCCAGAATGGTTTGCTAAGCAAATACGGAAGCTGCCAGAACGACGGCAACAGTGCATAGACATTGGCGGGAAATACCTTTAATATAATCTGTATTCGATTGTTCAATAAATGGTACCTGTGAACACAAAAAAAATTGTAGTGCCAATCATTTTTGAACGCCCCAAGTACATAGGATATAGACCCACCGTAGTTGCATGGAAATTTCGTCGGCTTGGAAATAATAATATTGTTTAATAACGGTAATAAGATACTCGTATATCTACACAATATTCTAAGTGAGAGTATTAGGAACGGCAAATGCCCCCTTGCCCCCTGTGCGCACGCCTATATTATGTGCCTATAGGAATTAGTAAACCTGGTCACCTTAAAAATAATACAAATTCGTACTAGGGTTATCAGACGTAGTCTTTTACCCAGACATGTCCTCTTTTTCAGGTCTTAAAAATGGTCCGGACGGCTTTTTAGGAAAATGGGGAAATGTCCTGTTTCTTTCAGATAGCTACGGGCTGTAGAGCCACGGGTTATTATTATTTATAAGAATATAAATATAAGAGCATATATTTATTATCTAGTTTGCGTGTACTTAAGATAGCCAAATTTGTATAAAAACAAGGAAATTAATGTCAAATAGATAAAGAATTGAATATTTATTGAATAATTAAAAATGGATGTTACTGATTAATATTTTATGCATATTATCATCATAAGTAATAGTAGTGTGCACAAATCTTCATTGGTACTGTCCTTCAAATATCGCAATATAATAGCCTAATCCTTGTTTTCCAAGTTCAAAGAAAATAAATAACCATGGAACTAAAACGTACGTTTTCACTATTTGATTTTACTATTTCGTAAATCTTTCGGGGGGTCCGAACCCCCTGCCCCCCCCCCCCCCGCCCCGCCTAATAACGTCCTTGCTCAAGGGGATGAGAAGTCACAATCACATTTGTGTCCCACTTGGTCTCTACTGGCCAGGTCAGCGTGAAGCTTTTAAACGCTGTAACGCGGTTCAAAATAACAATTATAACACGTCTGCCAATGCCGGGGGTTGTGGCGAGCTCCTGTAATCCAGCTGCTTGGAGGCTTGTACTTCTGGACGGGTTCCCTGTTTGGATCAGCCAAACGCCTTCCAACACTTGGCCCAGGTGCCGCGAAGTTCCGGAGTTGCTGCCGGTCACTAGAGGATCCGCCTCAGGAAGACTGCGAAGGCGGAACTCGGACAGTTGTACTAATTTTTTTCCCCCGTCGCCAATTGCAAGTAGACTGTGCTTGTTTTTATGTCAGAGACACCTAGTAGCAATCGATGGCACTACATAGGACACGCTTTCGAAGGAAGAAGTACAGGGCGTAGCGTGGGTTTTTCTTTATTTTTCAAAAGTAACTTCAGGGCAGCTGCCCGCAGGCACGTAGTCGGGGGGAGGGCCCAGGAGGCTGAAGCCCCTCCCCCCGAAATCCTTCAAATATGTAATTTAAATAGTGCTTACTGGCAACTTATTTCACTTCATTAAAAACATAAACCGTGGCTCTACAGCCCGGAAGGGCCTTGACCTATCTCCCGACTGCCAGTCTCCCTCCCACAGTCCTACCTAGAGGTGTGGAGTTCTTCAACCGGTAAAGGGGTGACGTAGGGTCAGCACGTCGAACCCCCAGATAATAGGATATTTTTATGACCGGGTTACGTTACTCACTCGTAGCTCCTCAATTTCCTCACGATGGTGGGTTGCTACCGGTCCTATACGCAGGCCGAAAACCCAGAGACTGAATCCAGGCGGACTCGAACCAATGCAATGACGTCCCGCAATCGGAGCCGAAAGCACAATGCCTTAGACCGTATGACCACGGAGGAGGACTATTTCACTTCATTAGCAGGATTAAACATATTTTATAATAAGTTTAGATGGCGGCTGCTGATGAGGGATGAGCCCCTCCGAAATTATTTTCTGGCTACGTGCCTGGCTGCCATACTTGGGCGTTCCCCTTCATTAGCGCCTGAACCTTATTTCTGATTACACAAGCGTGGCTATTTGTTCGTTTGAGTTTATTTTTAAGTCCACTTTGTTCAAAGAAAGACTAATCGCGACTGTACCAACAGTTTAAAGTGTGAGCCGAACCACTATATATGCTTCCACCGGTTGTCGGTATACATTTGTTCCCACAAAGCATTGCACAGGGGCAAGCTAAAAAGATGGACGAGCAATTTGAGGAAGAATATCTCAGAGCTGATGTTATTATTAAAAATTAAAATAATTTTGATAACGCATGAGCTAGAAATTGGCTCGAAATAAAATATGGTAATTAAGGAGTGCTCAATAAGCTTTTTAATGAACTCCGGCATGAGATTCGCAGGATTCATTCATGAAAAAAATCTTCAACTAAATAGGTCAAACATTTAATACACTGGCACTAAAAAGGATTTTCATTATCGGCTAAACATATCTGTCGTGTACAAATCGCATCGCTTTGGATACATTTCTAACTATTAATGAACACGAATGTACCTCATCTCTGTTTTCTTTTTCTATCATCGAGCAGCGATCAAAAACAACCAACTCACAGATTATTTTCACACAATCAAACTTTCGCCCTGATCGACTGTTAACACAGAATATAGCAGAGAAGCCAGTTGCAATTAGAATACAGTCTAATCGTCAAAACCAGTCTAACATCCAGCCGGGCAGTCATCGTTTCCAAGTAGCCAGTCCAACGCCAATTAGGGCATTCCTACTGGAGATCCAGTTCCGTGTGACAGGAAAATTGCAGAGAGCATAGATAAGAAATTAGTATTTACCGCCACTATGTTTTACAGGACATTTCGACTCTCACACACACACACTATGTGTCATGGGCGGAAACATGTTACAAGTCCAATAAGTTGAGTTTGCAGAAGGATAAAAATCATGAGATTAGGTTCGAGATGAAGTTTAACATATATCCTATTTACCAGTTACCAGAAAATTGACATATATCCCTTTTCTCCCAGAATACACACACGCACACAACCATATTGATGAATATGGAACAGAAAAAGTGCCTTGATCCCTCCTTCCCGGAATGTGCCTAGGAATCAGGATGCTTGGTCACCCCAAAAATAATACAAATCCAAATGAAATAATTCCAAGTACAGTGGGATCCATGAGTATTACCGTGCAAATTGTCCATCACATGTTCGTGCATGTTGGCCCAATAAGAGCTTCAAGAATTAAAAAAAAATTAAAAGAAAACTGAAAAAAAGCTGTTGATAACTTCTGCACCAGCATACGTAAAAATCTATCGCTTAAAAACACATAGAGTGTAAGAGAAAAATTAATGAAAATAGTCATGGACAATTTTCACGATAATACTTATGGATCTCACTGTACAAGAAGTCAGTGGCGGCTCGTGGTTCAGAATGTCGGTGGTTGCAGCAAATATAGTATATATAATATATTTATATAACTTTAATTTGTATATATTTATAATGTAATTATATGTATTTATAATTTTATATGTGAGTGACACGTGGCACTTTCGAGGAGTACAATTAATAATCATCACACAAAATTTGAAGTTTCCATTTATTCGGCAGCAGAATTGTGTTTTTTGTGATTACATAAGAATTACCTTAATGTTCGGATCCCACTTTAAACTGCAGGTCCAGTCCTGATTAGTCATTCTGTGCATAAAGTGGATTTAAAAAACAACAAATCAAATAAATCAAATTGTTAAAAGTTTCAAGCATAATTTAAATTAGGTTAAGATTCTCCCCAAAATAAAATATTTCTCTTTGCTTAACGTGAACATTTTGTCTGTTGCTCTACGACACAGGACAGTGAGAACTTGGCTGCTGTTCGAACGCTGCTGCTCTCTAACGATCAGAGGCGTATATTCTAGGCTATCTAGGCTATCTGCGAAGCCTGTAGTCTAGAGAATAAAATTCAGGAGAAAAATCGATCAGAAATTGAAAATATATTATTCATATCAGTGAGATGATGATGCTGAATCTGGAGTTGGCAACCTGATTTCCTATGAGTTGGCAACCTGATTTCTTATGAGTTGGCAACCTAATTTCTTATGAGTTGGCAACCTGATTTCTTAGGAGTTGGCAACCTGATTTCTATTCATAGCCTAGGACCACGTGACATAGTGAGATCTTGGACCCAGTATACGCCACTGCTAACGGTGTATGAAAGAATTAGCAATCAAGCGTTTATTGAAAGCCCGTCCTCTTCTTCTCTCACCCGCCGGGGGATCCGAAACGGGTCTCCTGACTTTGCTGTGTTGTAAACCCATTGCAACGACCAAGCAGACTGAAGCAGGGGATAGGAAGAACAGCGTTGAACTTCGCACCAATACTCGCTGTAGAGATCAGGCCGTTGCTCCGGCTTTGCAACGCATACCTGTGCGTACCCTGTGAAATCTCGCAGGTTGCCTCCTTTTTTTAACAGATCATAATTGAATTTGCTTTATGAAGCAATGAAGGGCAAAATTGTTTGTTTATGTTCAATATATTTAATAGGAAAACAAATGAAAAAATATACTAACAGAAAGTATGAAATTTTGTTGTAGAATATCCGGTCGTTGTGCAACACTGCAACAATATCAGTAACTGCCCCTGCAAGAAGTGTATTTACAATTCTTTCCAGTTTTTTATTTAGTTTTTAATTTTTGTTTTTAAATATCGTGATGGGGTGAGAAGTCAAGATCCCATTTTTGTTCCACTTGATTTCTACTGGTCAGATCCGCATGAAGCTTTCCGCGGTTGAATTGCAAAGCTGCACTTCGGCGTTCCGTATTTCACTGGCAACACCAAAGTCAGAGAGCCAAAGTTTTCACCAGGTTAAACCATGACGTCATCATTTTACAGCGGCCTCCGGTGCTGGTGCGGCTGGTGAATCAAAATGGCGTCGTCTGAACTAAAACTTGTTCTGATTCATGATAGACGTTCTGCAGACAATAGTACAGAATGTCACGCCACTTTTGTTGCACGGAGGGCGAATAAACTGGTTACAGGCATAAACTGTCGACATTTATAATATTACTGCTCCTTCACTTGCATGCAAAGTGAAATAAAGTATGTCGATGAATCAAAACGTGCGTCCATCTTCTGCTGCAAAATGCAGGAAAGAATCCATTCGCAATATTCGATATTTTTAAACCAGAATTCCACTTAAAGTCCTAGTGCACATGCAAAATAAGGTGTTGTTAAGTGAAAATATACTATATTCATAAAATATCTTCCGTGATTTAGTCACCATCAGTGACTTTTTCCCAATAAACGCGAATATGCTTGCGCATTCCGAATCTAGTCTTCATTTATTGCAGTATGAAGCTTTCCGGATTTAACCGAATTTGACGTCATTTTTGGTGCAGCAGTCTGATGCACGCGCTGGTAAATTCTGGAAAGCGCGGTTTGAAACGCTGTAACGGGGTCTCCCTTATTGCAAAACACTTGAGCAACCTTGCGACGTCAGACGAGAGTAGTATGATTGGATTCCTTCAAATCAATACTTGGTACGAGGCCTATTATTTTTATTAATTTAAGCACAATGGAAAACTTATTTTGATGATGTTTTTGTCGATTTTATACTATTGCAAATCTGTGATTTTTCACCTCGTACTTGGTACGAGTGTCATAATTTCTTTCGAGTTAAAGTACGTAACACCTACACCCACCTACACCCACCCACACCCACCCACGCACACCCACACCCACGCACACCCACGCACAGCCATGCACACCCACGCGCACCCACGCACACCCAACCACATCCACCTACACTTACTCACACCCACCCACCCCCACATCCACCTACACTTACTCACACCCACCCACCAACACCTACACCTACACCCACACCCACACAAATTTACTTCCGGTCTACTTCTATTGCATCATGTTGCGCAACAAGTTATTACGCAATATTATGATGAACCCGTATCTAACGTGTTGTTTCTGATTGGTTGGTTATGACGTAATGCGATGATGTGTTGTTTTCTGATTGGTTAGTTATGACGTAATGCGAAGATGTGGTGTCTTCTGATTGGTTGGTTATGACGTAATAACGATGATGTGGTGTCTTCTGATTGGTTGGTTATGACGTAATAACGATGATGGGGTGTCTTCTGATTGGTTGGTTATGACGTAATGCGAAGATGTGGTGTCTTCTGATTGGTTGGTTATGACGTAATAACGATGATGTGGTGTCTTCTGATTGGCTCACTGTTTCGGATGTTTTCAACGCGGTCCGCGCTTAGGTTACTTAAAGAGTTTTCGCGATCAGTCAGTATCGTGAGAGTGTTTGAAGAGTACGGACGTGTTGTTGCAGTGCTCCTCATAATTTTTTTGTTAAAAGTTAAGTATTTAATTTATTTTAAAGCTACGTACTATTTTATTATTTTAAGTTTAAAAAGTGTATCAAGTGATTTTTTTATAGTAATTTCGATCAGATTGAGTTTTGATGTGATCAGATGTTACTTGTTGTCTCCGGAAATTCTGTATAAATAACACAGCTGAAAATTTTATCGTAATAGCTAAAATTATTTTATTTTAAAGGTGGCTCAAGTCGTTTTTCACACAGATTGAATTTTTATGAATTTGTATTTGTATTGAATTTTGCATTTTTTCCCGAGAAAATTTATATATAAATACCAGAGCTGAAAAAAAATATTATAATTATAACTATTTTTTTTAAGTTACATTCTATCAATTATCGTAGGTTTAGAAGTGTTTTTTCTAGTAAATAGAATCTTATTGAATTTTAAGTTGATTGTGCATCTTATTGTTATTTACTTAAAGCATATTAAAAAAATGTCATCTACCAATTTCATCGAATGTGTTATTTGTGGGAAATTAATCTCCAAAACTAATATTAGCAAGCATAGGGCAAGATGTAGCGAAACAGGTTCGAAAATAAATTGTTTGTTACCTACTAAGCCTTGTATTCAATGTGGAAAAATTATTAGCTTTGCTAATTTAAGTAAACACATGATAATTTGCAAGGCATCAACCAGACATGGAACATTGAAAAGAAAAATTGAAACTGAAACTGAAGCCTCTACTTCCAAACAAATTAAGATGTCTAATGAACAAAAGCCGATTAGATCTGCATTCAACAACCAACTCTTTTTATTTCGAAACCAGGCTGTGATATTTCTAGTTTTTTGAATGAAATTAAAACATA
Organism: Lepisma saccharinum; assembly: GCF_977018435.1. Lineage (NCBI taxonomy): Eukaryota > Metazoa > Arthropoda > Insecta > Zygentoma > Lepismatidae > Lepisma > Lepisma saccharinum. The sequence goes on along the minus strand of NC_139238.1, from coordinate 64,343,746 downwards.
TATCATAAATATTTTGAAAAATAAACTGGAAAACAACTCCATAAAAGTATATGTTAATCTAATCTGTAAATATGAGAAAACCAATGGTACAAGAAATTTTTTTTCACAAAACGAAAAACCAAGTTCTTTATTTGGCAGACATTGATAATTTGAATGTTTTTCATTCTAACCTTACTAGTGAATTGATTAGGAAACACGATGAATTCGAGGCTAAGGGATCAGGTTGGTCTTTATGTGGAAGTCCTTACAGATTAATCGCTTATGTAAACAAATTTACACCTTTTTCTGCTTCCAGCTATGTTCCACTTCCAGTAGAAATTCAGCATAAGAGAGCCGTGCTGAATATTTATAATACTGACAATCAAGTTTAAACATTCTCCATGGTTAAAATCTTATATTGAGACCAACACAAGACACATAACAGCAGCACTTCACCCGGTTCATTGTTCAAATCATCCGGAACAGGTTAGTCACTATAAGAAATATATCGATGAGATTGAATATGCTATGACAGACATCGAATACCTTGTTGCTATTTCTGACATAACAAAGTTTGAAAACAGGGCACAAGATGGAGAAGGAAAACGATTAGCTATAAATGTATATTCGTATACTTCAGTTAAGCATTTTGTGCATCCTGTTAGGATAACTAATATTGTTGATGATGAAGCCGTGGAAATTAATCTGCATCTTATTGCTGACGATGATTTTTATCATTACACGCTAATTCGTTCATTCTCCCGCTTGGTCAGAAGCCAAGCAACCCAGCTTCGTGCACACATCGAAGTTTGTCCAAGGTGTTTAACCGTATTTGACGATCGTGACCGACGTAATTACCAACATTTCAAAAATCAAGAAATTGCCAAACAAAAACTTGCTGAACATAAATTCTACTGTGGAGTTAACAGACCGGCTTGCATGTTGATGCCCAAAGCAAATGAATTCGAAGAATTTAAAATGTACAAGGCCTTGTTGGAACATCCGGCCATTATCATCGCAGACTTTGAGGCTTTTCTCAAACCATTGTCCTATTGCGATCCGGATCCCGAATTTTCTTCCACAACACCGTACCAGCTTCATGATCCAAATAGTTTTGGATATGTTGTTGTATGGCAGGATAGGATAGATAAACCATATATATATATATATCGCGGACCGAATGTTATTGAACTCTTTTTTAAAAAGATGGTGGAGGAGGTTGAGAAAATTGGCAGCCTCTTATGTCAATCGAAATCAATGCTTATATTATCTAGCGATGAACTTCAATCTTACAAGAACATTGAAACGTGTCCGGTGTGTGATCAACATTTCACGGATGAGCATCGGAAAGTATTTCACCGGAAACTACATTAGTGGAATATGTAACACCTGCAACCTCAAAATCCAGAAGCCTAAATTCGTACCAATATTTTTTCACAATGGATCCAATTACGACTTCCATTTTTTAATTAGGAATCTTGGATACGACACGCAAAAAATAGATATTCTTGCACAAAACGAAGAACGTTATATTTCTATAAGTAAGAAAGTTAATATTCCAGGAACGAATGAAATTACAGAGATGAGGTTTCTAGATTCTTTTAGATTCCTATCGGCAAGTCTCGATGCTTTAAGGAGTAAACTTACTGACGAACAATTTAAAAATACAAAAGCTAGTTTCCCCAACATACACATAGAACTGATTAAACGTAAAGGCATTTATCCTTACGAATATGTAACCGATGAATCTAAATTTGACGATGACACTCTCCCACCTCAAAAAGAATTCTTCAGTCAACTGAAAAAAAAAACGGAATTACGAATGAAGAATACGAACATGCCAAATTTATATGGAAGGAATTGAGATGCAATACTCTCGGCGATTATCACGATGCATATCTCAAATTAGACGTAACAATACTTGCTGATGTTTTTCAGGCATTCAGAAAAACAGCAATAAATATTTATAAATTAGATCCAGCATACTTCGACAGTCTTCCTGGTTTGGCGTTGCTATGTTGCTCCAGACCAGGATCAAGTTGGAATTGATATCGGACGTGGACATGTTACTTTTTATAGAAAGAGGGATACGTGGGGAATGGTGCAATGCTCGCAGAGACATGCAAAGGCAAACAATATTCACATGTCTGAGAATCAATACGATGCAAATCGACCATCGAATTACATATTTTACGCTGACGTAAACAATCTCTACGAATTCGCAATGATACAAAAACTTCCCTACGGAGGATTCGAGTGGATAGATCCCATTTCAATTGATATTAATCGTTTCGATGATCGTGAATTTGGTCTGTTCATTGAGGTGGACATTGAATTTCCAAATAATTTGCATGATACTTTTTCCGATTTACCTCCGGCTCCTGAAATTAAATGTCCACCTGATTCTAATCAAAGTAAGCTTATGTTATCTCTGGAGAGAAAAGAGAGATATATCGTCCACTACAAGAATATCCAGTTTTTGATTGGGAAGGGTGTTCAGGTAGTAAATGTGAGAAGAATTCTCAAGTTTAAACATTCTCCATGGTTAAAATCTTATATTGAGACCAACACAAGACACATAACAGCTGCCATTTCAGAATTAGATCAAGATTTTTATAAACTATTGAATAATGCCGTTTATGGAAGAACGATGGAGAACGTCAGAAAGCATGTAGACATAAAATTGGTTTCAGATAACAATAAATGTAGAAAATTGGTATCTGATCCTAGATTCAAATCGCGAAAAATTTACAACGAGAATTTAACACTTTTTAATCTAGATATAAAATTGATAAAATTCAGAAAACCTATTTACGTTGGTGCAACAGTTCTCGACTTGTCGAAACTGCACATGTTCGAATTTCATTATAATATTATGAAACCCTTCTATAATGATAAGCTGTCAATTTTGTACATAGACACCGATAGTTTTATTTATGACATACAAACACCTAACCACTATGAAGATCTTAAACATCCTTCCATGCTTGGGTATTTCGACACTTCTTCCTATCCTCAACCCAACAGATTTGGAATTCCTTCCGGCAACAAGAAGGTTCTCGGCAAATTGAAAGATGAGTGTAACGGTGAGATTATTGTTGAGTTTGCTGGTTTGAGTTCGAAGATGTATACATTCAGAACAGAAAGCAGCGTTACAAAGAAAGCAAAAGAAACGTACAAAGAGACCGTGGAAAACAAACTAACATTCCAGGATTATATTTATTGCCTTTCTTCACAGTCGATTATACTTACTTCGAGAGGATAATAGAATACAAAGCTCAAACCATGAGATTACAACAAATAAAATAAAAAAGTAGACCTGGATCCACACGACGACAAGAGGTGTATCCTCGAGTGTGGAATCCATACTTTGCCTTGGGGGCACTTTAGTTTAGTGCACTCAACACATGTGAAAAAAAATAAACCTAGCATGAAACCAAAATTTTGAAAATAACAAAAAACTACACGTAGTTTAATTTTTTATATATTATTCTCTCCTATTAAAATTTTTCTATCACTCTTTTATTTTTTACATCATAAATATATGATTTCTCCACAATTAAAATTGCACTGCATATTGTATTTTCAGGTAGAGTTTCATGAAATTCACATACTAATTTAATATTAGTTCGATCATTTATAACTACCAATTTTCTTTTTGTTGCATTGATTAAAAACATTGGTCTGTGAACTATGAACTCATCTGGATTATAATACATATCTATGTTACCTTTAGTTACTCTTTTAAATGCACTATAAGCTTCATATAATTTTAAATAATCTTGTTCTTTAATGTTTAAATTGTAATTTTCACGAGGAAATACTTCATTTCTGCCATTCTTCAGATACACATTTTTAACTTTACAATTATCAAACTGGCTGCTATCCTTTTCCTGATTGTCATCTCTCCCTGTTTGAAACAGGACAGCTACAAACTCTGATATATCGTATTGTAGAGATTGGAACTGATTAGTAATGTCAAATTAAAAAAAATACCCTCCACAGGCTTCTGTATGCATTTATAAGTATAAAACTGAATCGGAATTTGAGAATTTTTCAAAATGTTGGCTTTGTATTTGAGAGCATAATTCGATTCATATTAAACTATAGGCATTCGCAACTCCATAGACTGGATCACACATTTCGCAGCTTCGGGTAAACTAGCCTCATTAGCTGTTCCATCTGCATTCAAAGTTTTTATATCTCATGATAGCATTATGATCATTGGTTGCTCTGCGAAATATGACACTCAAACCACCTTTAAACATAATTTCTTTATAATCAGAGAAAAATCCAAATAGCAATCTCATGAGGAACAGTACTGTGTGACTTTTTGCTTGAATTTTTGTTCCAGCTTCGAACCCACCAGCTTTAAAATATGCACTCTCTGATTTGGACAGTTTCAATGTCTCCACTGTAGTGGATGTAATTCCAGGACAATCAATCCTGTCAATCATTGTACCATGCTTTCTGATTTCAATTTGAGAAAATAGGAATGGAACAAAATTATCTATAAGTTTTATAATAGCCCCGGGAAGGGGACATTCTTCACCATTACTTTGTTTTACAATATCAAATTTTATATACAGATCAGATCTATGTGGATGAATGAACCCATCCCCCACCGTGGTGTCATACTGTATCTCTTTATTGGGCTGATTCAAATTTGCAAATGTCCTCCTGTTTGGAGGGAAGGACTGTAATTCATAACTCTCAATATTTTCCATCTTGGTATTTATTTATATATTTTAAATATTAATTTCTATTATCGCAGTGCTATTAGCACCGGCAAAATCGATGATTTCATTTTTCTCATTCGTAATTGTTATTTCTATGTAATTAACTTTATCAATAGAAACAGTGAAATAGACTGGTGGGATTGGGGAATAGAAGATAGGTTCCATAAATTCCGAATTCGGTTTAAATTTAGCAATAATACCTGTCTCCTTGTGACTGCCAATCGAATTTTCTTCTGCTTTGATAACATACCTTTGGCAATGTTACAGTGAATATAGCTAAGAATTTTGATATAAATTTACCTATGTGCCTAACACCTGGTTCTAATTTGCTATTGTTCTCAAATCCTATAAGTTCTCCCATGGTAGATAAGTCCACTGTTTTATTGGTAGTTACAATCTCTACTCTGTGTGTTACAGAATTTTGAGAAAGCAAGACAGTGTTTGGAAGTTCAAATTGTAAAGTAGATAAGTTATACTGTCCAGGAGGAATAATTATTTTTTCATTACCTACTAATATAGTATTGTTGTAGGTAGTTACATTCGGAATCAGATACATACTGTAGAATGCTCTTAGAGCTATGGATTTTGGATAGATAATATCATCGTGAAGATGTAGTTTCAAAACCGAAGTCTCGCTGGAGAGATAAAAAATTCCCATATTTAATATATTATACAGCTTTTTGAAAATCTTTTAATTTGATGTTTGGTATTTTATTTAAAATTCTGAGCATCGTAATGCAAACATGGCCACATATAATTTGATCGAAATCTTGAATACGATCGTCGTTGTAATAAATTTTAACATGTTTCAAGTAACGAATTAATTCTGTAGGGGGTACACCTCCGAAAGAATCGAAAATAAAAGCATTGTCATTTTGTTTATAATAGCATATCCAGTGAGTACCAACGTTTTCGAACTTGTCCAAATTCACCACGCCACATTCTCGAGAGCGAGGACTACCTTTAGGGAGAGAATCAGACATGAAAACCCCCCTGAAGTGTTTAATTTTAAATATTTCAATTAAAGATTCAATGTCTTGGTTGGTAAGAGGTTCTTCTTTTTTTTAAATTTTCTGAGTGCTCTAGACTTCACACCTTTGTCTATTTTTTTCTCCATGGCAAGATTGTGACGCTTTTGCTCTTCTAGTCTGCCTTATTTTTTCGAATCAATTACAGTTTTGGCAATAGCAGCACTACCCCCAGCCAAGCTCCCAACTGCCCCCAATGCAGCCAGGATAGCTGGAATGCTAAATATAAATCCTCCACTGTGTGTTATCTTTCTTGTATTTTGCAATCGTTTTAATTGTGGCGTACTGAGTAATAATTTCATTCCATTTCCTTTGGCTATACATTGCCTCTTCTTTTCTTGTTGTTTTTTAGTTAAAATTGAATTAAGTTTTAAATTTTTAAGATCATGATGTGGTATTTGGTATACAACTCCTTTTGGTTTCATGTTGTTGTTGTTATTATTATTATTTTTCAGGGTATTTATATTACAAACCCCACCCTATTTTTTGTTTTGTATTCATAGCAATGGTTGTACCCAACGCTGTTATTTTTTCACCCAAAGAAGCATCTCTGCTTGTTAATCTTCCAAAAGTTGCCTCTTCTAGTTTTTGATCAGCTACATGACGATCATTCAGATCTTTGTGTGTGTTGTATGCAATATCATGTTCTTTACAAGCTGCATTCAGAGGATTAATACCCCTGTCCCCTCTTTCTATTCGTTTCTCAAGTTTTGTACCAGGACCACAATATTGGTAACCAGGTACGTGTAACTCGAACGGAAGTTTATTAATAATATCATTCACTAAACCTCGACCCTCTGATATATTCCAGAATTTAGGAGGTAAAGTATTGATAATTTTAATTAAGTATCCTATACCTTTAGGATCGTTTACAATAAAATTAGCTAATTTGTCACTAATCATGTTTACAATACCTATTTTTTCATTATGGAAATTATTGTTCCCAGCATTTTCCTCCCCTGCTATAACCAGCAACCTATATATAAGTTTTCTCACATCGTTTACCCACACAAATTCCTTAGGTAGAGTATTGTATTGTATTGTTTTATACCACTACCAGTTTTTAGTTGATTCCAGATAGGTTTAATCAGATTTTTGTATTTATCCCCGCTGCTCGATTTCACACGCTTTTGACTGGCATCGTTATTTTGGCACAAAGCATCAGAGAGTGTCAAAATTTCAGAGTAACTTTGATAATCATCATCTGTAAAATTTTTTGGTTGTTTTTTTGGTAATGAGTTCCCATAGCCCTACGGTACCAGGATATCTGGACCAGCTGTTTCTCCCACCCAAATTAATTTTTATGTTGTCCCCTTCACATGTTACTTTAGACTTGCCAATTTTTCATACCACACATTCATTAGCCTCCATAGTTGGATACAAACCAAATACTTTCATCTCTTTCGAATTTTCCAGTACTCAGATAATCCCTTGCCAAGGAACCTAACTCGATTTTCTCTGATTCTTCGATAGCTGCTTTAGCAGGTGGTTCCTTAAGTACCAGGGGTGTGTGGATACTAGATAATGGCGTAGGAGGAAAATCTGCATAATTTTTAGCAGTAAGAGGTACCAATTCATTGATGAGGTTTTTATTTTTTCTGTCACACCCTTAAACTCTTTACCAAGACCACTGATTGCATCGATAATAGGTTGGTCTTGACGCTTGTGTTGTTCGTAAAAACCTCGATTATCTGATTTCCAACCTTTGAAACGTTTGGACAAGTACTCTCGTAATTTCGAATTATCTTCTATTTTATGTTTCGTCATATTTATTTTTTGATTAATGGTTATTTTATATCGTTTCAACGTTTAAAAAGTCGTTGATTTTATTTCTAAACTTACCATTGTTAGGTTTCCGGGTCATGTTGATAGTAACAAATCCAAAATCGTCGCTGTTCCAACAAGATGAACAAAATTTTGAAAATTGGTTGTAATTTAAGTCTCCTCCCACATAATCATCGTATACATGTTTGAAATTAGTATGATCTTGACGAAACAAACCGATTAAGTTTGTATTATCTCGTAGTAATTGTTTGGGAATTTTGGAATAAGTTTGAGCTAAATAAAACCAGTCTATTTCTTTGTGACAACCCTGTGTAAAAAAATTTCTAATTTCATTTTGATTTTCCAGAATAACATCATCAAACACTACAACAGAATTTTTCAAATATTGGTCGAGAGGTTTTATTGTTGATGCAAATGTAGCTATGCCCAATCCCTCGTACAGCTTCATGAGTTGTTGGTATTTCGGTTGTTCTAAACTCTTTGAGAACACATACAAGTGTCTATTTTTCCAATCTAGCCAATTGGGGGCAAGCAAGAAATTATCAACCAGCAAAGTGGTTTTTCCACAACCTGATGGGCCTGCAATAAGGCATCTTATGTTATCAGGTAACAACTCTCCATTTTTTTTATTAGTTTCCACTACATCTGGTAAACGCTGTACCACATTCCATGTTGGTGTCAAAGAATCACCTGGTTTGCTTCTATCCAACTTTTGTCTGGCAGACCTAACCATTTCACATACAATTTATTATTTTTCTTCTTCAATATTTTCTCGATTACATATGTATCTCGATATTTTGTTTTACTAAGTTCCTCTTCATAAAATCTCCCTTTCAATATTTTGTTATGATTATCTTTTATTATATATGTATGTATTTCTATTCCCTGGTAAAACTTGAACCACTGAGAAAAACTCCGTACTCCAATTTTTAGTAAAACCTTTCTCAAATAACTGTTTATATTTACTAATCCTTACCTGATCCCCTATTTTAAACTTTGGCTTCTTGGTAGTATATTTATACTTTTTACAATAAACAGTAGAAATCAATCGTTGCTCATCAGATTTGGTTACCTCAGCAGGTTTCATGTGAATAGTACTGTGTACTGTATTGTTGTAATCATGAACTAGCTCGGGTAAAATTTGCACCCACTTATAATTGCCTTGTAGAGTAAATTGTCTCCACATGCGATTTTTTAATGTTCTGTTGAATCGTTCCACTATACTAGCTTTCAGATCACTGTATGTAGAATAATGTTTAATATTATGTTGTTGCATTAACTTAGCAAATGTAGAATTGTAAAATTCTTTCTATCTGTTTGTAAATATTTTGGTATCCTTCCCTCACTAAATATCGACTTAAAAGCCTTGGTAACACAAGTACCAGTCTTGGATTTTAGGGGAACAGCCCATGCATATTTGCTAAAGGTATCAATAACTGTAAGCATATATTTGCAACCATGATTGATCTTATCCATTTTTTTAAAAATCCCCCTTGGAGGGGCCATGTCGATCAGATCAGCCTGGAAGAATTCATTTATACCTTTTGTTACTACACTTAATCGCTTGTAATTGCGACGGGCTGGTTTGTGTAATTCATGAACTATATCTTGTCTTGACATCGAGTTCAAAGTGAGAATATCGCATAAAATGGATTGTCCTCAGGGTATAACCGCTTTATTTGAAATACTAGCTTGTCACCAATTTCAATATCAAAAACTAATAATTGTTCGTCGTCATGTACTTTATATTTATTGGTAGACTCATCCCAGTATGCAATAGGTATTTGAACTGCCTTGTGTATACCATCTTTTCGCACTATAGTAAACTGAGGAACTTCAATATGTTTTCCATGTTTTAGAAAACTAAACTTCAGAAATCGTAAACTACCATCAACAAAAAATTCATGTACCCGAGTGTACGGATATAATTTGTAAACATTGCCAGAATTGACGTACGTCCAGTGCCCTCGAGCATTTGGAATACTTTGTAACCTAACAATTTCCATAGAATAAAATTGACGAGTATCTACGTCATCTAGTCTGCTTAATACCGGTTCCAAGTGTTCGTTGATAGTACGAACCAACTCATCGTAGCTAGGTTTGATTTTTACATCAACATACAGTTGTTTATATTCCTCTTTGAGATCGTGAAGTTGAGTAGCAAAACCTGATAAAGCAGTATCCTCGTCAACATGAGACCAAATACTATTCAAGTGAACAAGAAGTAACCCTTTCAATTGATGATAAATTTCTCTAAATACATCCATGTTTACTGGAATTCTCTCTACAGGCTGATTATGTTGTTGCTTCTTAAACCCAAAAATATTCATGACGTTTTATTTTATATTAGCTATTTTTTTATTATATATAAAATATATATTTGTACTAAGTATAAAAAAATAATAAGTACATATAGTAAAAAAATATCACCCTGTGCTTAGCACATGAAAAAATATATAGAGGAGCACTGCAACAACACGTCCGTACTCTTCAAACACTCTCACGATACTGACTGATCTGTAATGCGAAAACTCTTTAAGTAACCTAAGCGCGGACCGCGTTGAAAACATCCGAAACAGTAAGCCAATCAGAAGACACCACATCATCGTTATTACGTCATAACCAACAAATCAGAAGACACCACATCATCGCATTACGTCATAACCAACCAATCAGAAGACACCACATCATCGCATTACGTCATAACCAACCAATCAGAAAACAACACATCATCGCATTACGTCATAACCAACCAATCAGAAAACAACACGTTAGATACGGGTTCATCATAATATTGCGTAATAACTTGTTGCGCAACATGATGCAATAGAAGTAGACCGGAAGTAAATTTGTGTGGGTGTGGGTGTAGGTGCAGGTGTGGGTGGGTGTGGGTGGGTGTGAGTAAGTGTAGGTGTATGTGGGGGTGGATGTGGGTGGGTGTGCGTGGGTGCGCGTGGGTGTGCATGGGTGTGCGTGGGTGTGGGTGTGCGTGGGTGGGTGTGGGTGGGTGTAGGTGTTACGTACTTTAACTCGAAAGAAATTATGACACCCGTACCAAGTACGAGGTGAAAAATCACAGATTTGCAATAGTATAAAATCGACAAAAACATCATCAAAATAGGTTTTCCATTGTGCTTAAATTAATAAAAATAATAGGCCTCGTACCAAGTATTGATTTGAAGGAATCCAATCATACTACTGACAAGGGATTCCTACGTTGTTAGGTTAGGTCTGTTATGTTTGGTTCTATTAGCATAAATACACTGATTTTTGATTCGGTTTATTTAACTTCGCTTTTTGTGCCAGTTTTGGCTAATTTTCGAAGATGGGGATGAGTGATGATATGATAACATTGATGAATAGACACTCACAAACATCTATGCCCAGGCCAGGATTCGAACCCGGGACCCCTGTCGTTGTAGCGCGTTGTGCTAACCATAAATACACTGAAAATGTATTATTTACTCTAAGAGAACTAAACCCTGCTAGCCTAACCTAACAACGTAGGCATTTAGTCTAACGATTAAAGCATTCCCCGGTGACGTTAGAACGCAAGGTTTCTGAAGTGTTGTCCGATAAGGGAGACCCGCTGTAACGCTCTGTAAAAGACCAATTGTAACGCATCTGTGAATGCCGGGGGTTGTGGCGAGCTCCTGTAATCCAGCTGCTTGGAGGCTTGTACTTCTGGACGGGTTCCTAGTTTGGAGCAGCCAAACGCCTTCTAACACTTCGCACTGGTACCGCGAGGTCCCGGAGTTGCTGCCGGTTCACTTGAGGATCAAGTGAGCAGAAAATATCCCCTCCTCACACCTGTCTTCGGTTCCTCTGCGAAGTGTAAGGTTGGGGAACTCGGACAGTAGTACTCAATTTTTTCCCCGTCGTCAATCAGAGTCACCTAGTAGCAAACGGTAGCACTGCATAGGACAGGCTTTCGAAGGAAGAAGCATAGGTCGTAGGGTATGAAGCGAGACATCCTCCATGTTTGATTATTTGGTGGAAGTAATGTTGGGCCTTTTTAGTGAATCTGAAATTGTAATGCAATTTTAAGAACTGTAATGGAGTTTAAATTAAGTGTAAACCTACAAGGGCAGTGTCCCTTGGTACATAAGGTTTAGCATAGCGCGGTGGCAAAAGTTTCAAAAAGTGTGTGGGGGTCAACTGCTCCCCTCGCCCCCCCTACCTAATCGCCGCCACTGTACAGTGTCTCTCAAAAGTTTTAGGACAACGACATTTTAAACTAGGCAACCCAATTTACACAAGGCGTTGGTGGGTTGCGTGTAGAGTTAGGCTCAATTTCAGGGTTGCCACATGCACAATAGATATTTATAAAATACGCGAAAGAAATAAAAACAAGTATTATTGCATAAAATTATTAAAAATATCACTATTATATCGCAAGAGACAAAATTCTTTCTCAAGGGGAAAAAATAGGTTTTCTAGTATTTCATCGCTGATGAGTCTACAGAATGGAAAAGAGGTGAGAGAAAACGAGAGGTGACAAAGGACAGGAGAAAGAGAAAGCGAAACGAGAAGAGGAAAAGTAGAGGAGAGAAGAAAGAGAGGATAGACGAGGAGAGGAGATGTAGTGTGGGGATTGGAAAAGATTCAAGGAGAGATGAGGAAAATGGAGCAAAGAAGAGAAAAGAGAAGGAAAACGAGATGAGAGAAGAGGAGACGAGAAGAGGGGAGTGGAGAGTAGAGTAAAGGAGAGAAAAAGAGAAGAACGAAAATAAGAGGAGAAGAGTGGAGTGGAGTAGGAAATCTAAGACAATAGAGGAGATACGAGGAGTGGAGATGAGTGGGATGGAGATAAGATGCGAGAAAAGTAGGGAAGGCGATATGAGATAAAAGCAGAGCAGAAGGAGGGGAGAGAAGAAGGAGAAGAGAAGAACAGAAGGGATTGAAGATAAGAGGTAGTTGCAGAAAATATCGTCTCAGCGTCAAGAATTGACGCATTGGTCAAATGATCGACTTGAAACATTCAATAACATTTTGAAATGTATTGGAGAATGTATTAGATCGGTTCTAAATGACTTTTGGCTTAGTTCAGAGCAAGGTAAAATCTTCCATGTAAGATCTTTGATTTTACCTGCGATTATACCACTAAAAACATGAATGTAATTTTAATATTTATAAGAATTATCCAATTTTTGTCCACTTCTCGCTTCGTTGAAATGGAGATTTTGTAATTTAATATTTCCCCTCCCCCCATCGTTAATTCCAAACTGAATCATTCCGTTTCACACTGCGTGGACAATGAACACAATGGGATAGGTCTGAAACTTACGAAAATTTTCTCCCACCATCAGATTGACAGTCCTGAACGGTAAACACTACCCTACAAGCTTTCGCTTCTGAAAGTAAGTAGAAGGAGCTGACCAATGTGAAATGTAGATGTAACTCTCCTCCGACATGTAATGTGCAATCAATACTTGTTTGTAACAAAGAAAACGAAGGTAGTACGACTCGGCGAAAACATTTAATGGAGAATTGCACATGATGAGAACTTTTCATTCGATATTTGCGGAGGTATCCTTGCATTGAACTCGAGTGGGAAAAGGGGTAAAATTAGTATGTCCTGAATATCCACAAATATAAATAGTTATTTCATTAATATTTGTCAATGTCTTTGAAGGAGTACACAATTATCGCTAGAGTATCATAATTGACGATCTTATACATGAAATTATCCCTTTGAACGTGTATCAATTCATTTATTTGTTTATTTCTTTTATAACTTCCATATGCAGAACAATGTAGCCACTATACACTGCTATTACAAATAATGTTACCATGCTCTTGTTTAATAGAAGGGGATTTTAAAAAAAAAGAATAAAAAGAACACCTAGTATGGAGGACCTGGGACCGCAATCAATGCTTTCAAGAACTCTAACCAATACACTCGCCCTTTGTTTCTCTTGGTGCAACAGTTCTTAATTATTCTGTCGCGTCAATATTGTAAACGTTATCCTGCAAAGGGAAGTCCAATACTCTGATATAGCTCTGTACTTCTAGAATTACTCTATACACATGCATTTGAAATTTAACTCTGAATTTATTTCTTCGTTGTTAGTATATCTAAGCTTGTGAATATATTTTATAGTATGTAATTTTATAACGGTTACATGAACATCTACGAAATTTGTTCTTTATAATAACCTCCGGTTGACCAAGTTGCCAATATAAAGAAATGGAATATAGATTGTCTTCGAGCTTACATTGTTAAAAAGGAGCGGATACACGTATTACTATCCCAATAGTTATCCCAATACTCATTCAATAAGGTTTCTTGTTTGTCAGAAATTATCACTTAAACTATTGCATGTTGAGCTAGTGCACACCTAGCCGCCTCTGATGAAATCTATCATTCTTCAGATTCTCTTTAAAATTCGACTCTGGTCACTTGTAACTTGCTGGGTGCAGACACTGTGCATCGACACACCATGTTTTGCGATAAGAAGCGACCTTCAAAGCGTGAGTGAGTCACTTTGAACGTGAGCAAGCTACGCTACCAAGCTTGTCTGCCTTTGAAAACCAAGTCGCTTTTTTTTCACCGTTCCCGAACGCGATTGCTATTGTAGAAGTATATATTCTCTCAAAAGAGCAAGAAAGGAAATTCTACCAATGTTCTCCCGTCGTATAAAACCAAATATTATCTATTAAACGAAAAGTTCACGATTGTCAATAAACCTATCTGAGCATAAGGTGGATGTAAATAATAAATTTAATAGAAAGATTCTCCAAAATTTCTCTCCCACTGTCTACGTCAGGCCAGTATCCGGGGGGGCATGGGGGGTCATGCCCTCTCGAAACCTGGAATATTTAAATTTGAACCTATCAATAACTACGAAAATAATATTGTCGATATTAGAAATGTGTAAAAATTTTAATTTTGTTCTTACCTAAATGAATCTTTTTCTTGCGCAAAAGTCTTCAGGGTGCAATATTGGATGGTTTTAGTTTTATAAAGAAAGGCTAGCAGACGTCCGATTCACCGATTTAGTCAGGACAGTGCGTTACTTTCAATCCCTGTCCTGACTTTTTCGAACTGCAATCGTGATGCGAGAATGTCTCTTTATTATTGTTTTTCTCTTAACTCGAAATTAGACATGTTCTTTATTGTGATAATAATTCCTAGTACGCAACATTTAATTTATAAATATATTATTTTCTAAACATAGAATTATCATGACTTTTCAATGGCGCTCGTACTATTTGAACTATTTTGTAATATCTGTCTCTCTCTCTCTCTCTCTCATATATATATATATATATTTATATAAAATTTGGGTCTGGCCCCTCCCTCAAAGAAATCCTGCGTTATTTTTAACCCAATTAAAGGAATGTGGAAGAATTTAAATGAAATAAAAAGAGCAGAACTACTGTTGCTCTACTTTAAAAATTGTTGTTCTTCGAGGAAGAAAAATAAGAAGGATTTACTCTAGCACCTTAACACAGTGTCCCACGAGTCTCTCTTAACAAATACTGTCAAATGTGCAAATGTGAAGTGATTTTATGAATAAAAATTTCCGCGTCATTACGTCTAACTTTGCGCAAATTTGGTAGTTCGCAAACGAAGTAATTATTTCATGTTACCTTACGCAACAGCAAATACATTTCATAAGACTGTCCTGAACACGAGACTTGCATCAGTAAACAAGCATTACGTCTGTTGCAGTATCACAGGAAAAGAACATCGTCCTGCAATGTTCAAGCCTCTAGATATTTTCCATTAATAATGTTTAATAAAATAAAAGTAGGTTAGAAGAAATAAGTCGCATTTTCACAACTACCAATATTCTCTTTTATCTTCATCACTTGAAAATTATTTATCGAAGATATCTGCTGTGCTACAAGAAAGCAATTCAAAATTAAAGTAAAAGTTCAACTACATGTATACCCAACTTCATTTACAATATTGGAGAGACAGTATACTTAAAAATTGTTGTTTCAATCGAAAGTAAGGGCGTGATGTAGTGGTTAGAGTTCTTGAAAGCATTGATTGTGGTCCCAGGTTCGATCCTCCTTAGGAGGTGTTCTTTTTTTAATTCTCCTTTTATTATAAACAAGAGCATGATAACATTATTTGCAATAGCAGTGTATAGTGGCTACATTGTTCTGCATATGGAATTTATAAAAAAAAAATCAAATAAATGAATTGACACACGTTCAAAGGGATAATTTCATGTATAAGATCGTCAATTATGATACTCTAACGATAATTGTGTACTCCTTCAAAGACATTGACAAATATTAATGAAATAACTATTTATATTTGTGGATATTCAGGACATACTAATTTTACCCCTTTTCCCACTCGAGTTCAATGCAAAGATACCTCCGCAAATATCGAATGAAAAGTTCTCATCATGTGCAATTCTCCATTAAATGTTTTCGCCGAGTCGTACTACCTTCGTTTTCTTTGTTACAAACAAGTATTGATTGTACATTACATGTCGGAGGAGAGTTACATCTACATTTCACATTGGTCAGCTCCTTCTACTTACTTTCAGAAGCGAAAGCTTGTAGGGTAGTGTTTACCGTTCAGGACTGTCAATCTGATGGTGGGAGAAAATTTTCGTAAGTTTCAGACCTATCCCATTGTGTTCATTGTCCACGCAGTGTGAAACGGAATGATTCAGTTTGGAATTAACGATGGGGGGAGGGGAAATATTAAATTACAAAATCTCCATTTCAACGAAGCGAGAAGTGGACAAAAATTGGATAATTCTTATAAATATTAAAATTACATTCATGTTTTTAGTGGTATAATCGCAGGTAAAATCAAAGATCTTACATGGAAGATTTTACCTTGCTCTGAACTAAGCCAAAAGTCATTTAGAACCGATCTAATACATTCTCCAATACATTTCAAAATGTTATTGAATGTTTCAAGTCGATCATTTGACCAATGCGTCAATTCTTGACGCTGAGACGATATTTTCTGCAACTACCTCTTATCTTCAATCCCTTCTGTTCTTCTCTTCTCCTTCTTCTCTCCCCTCCTTCTGCTCTGCTTTTATCTCATATCGCCTTCCCTACTTTTCTCGCATCTTATCTCCATCCCACTCATCTCCACTCCTCGTATCTCCTCTATTGTCTTAGATTTCCTACTCCACTCCACTCTTCTCCTCTTATTTTCGTTCTTCTCTTTTTCTCTCCTTTACTCTACTCTCCACTCCCCTCTTCTCGTCTCCTCTTCTCTCATCTCGTTTTCCTTCTCTTTTCTCTTCTTTGCTCCATTTTCCTCATCTCTCCTTGAATCTTTTCCAATCCCCACACTACATCTCCTCTCCTCGTCTATCCTCTCTTTCTTCTCTCCTCTACTTTTCCTCTTCTCGTTTCGCTTTCTCTTTCTCCTGTCCTTTGTCACCTCTCGTTTTCTCTCACCTCTTTTCCATTCTGTAGACTCATCAGCGATGAAATACTAGAAAACCTATTTTTTCCCCTTGAGAAAGAATTTTGTCTCTTGCGATATAATAGTGATATTTTTAATAATTTTATGCAATAATACTTGTTTTTATTTCTTTCGCGTATTTTATAAATATCTATTGCGCATGTGGCAACCCTGAAATTGAGCCTAACTCTACACGCAACCCACCAACGCCTTGTGTAAATTGGGTTGCCTAGTTTAAAATGTCGTTGTCCTAAAACTTTTGAGAGACACTGTACAAGGGATATGGTTTAGAAGTGTTGTGTGGCAATTGTAGAGGAAATTATGATTAGAACAGTAAGACTAATGTATTTCGATTTCCTCAAGACGTTGCCGAAAGAGGGAAATGGATTAGGGTAATTCCACGTAATTTTGTCCCTACGATCAACTCCAGAGTAAGTAACAGATATTATATTTACAAATAAATTAGAGGAATAGTTTAGTTCATAATGTAAAGATTTAATGTGCACGAAATGGGCATCTAACATACTTTTAGTTTTGGTCAAGTTTTACTTGTTTCTTGTAAACATTTTTTTGATCACCAGTACCGAATTAGTAAACCTAACCAAACTCATGTCTTTAGAAATGTCAAAAAATTTAGCCGGAATTATCAAATATGGTTAACGTTAAATGATTGTTTATGGTTGAAAAATGAATTGTTCAACGTTATAAAATATTGTTAATCTACCAAAGCAGTTTGTGCTTCGATAACATAATGTAAATGTCATATAGTGTTCGTTATCAACACTTCCATATAATTTACACAAGTGGGTCTCCCCGATGGCGCAGTGGTAGCGTCCTAGCCTTGTAATCGAGGGGTCCCGGGTTCGATACCCGGTGGAGGCATATAGTGGTTCGGATCCCACTTTAAACTGTAGGTCCAGTCCCGATTAGCCTTACTGTGCATAAAGTGGACTTAAAACACCAAATCAATCAATCAATTTACACAAATTTTCAGTTTCAAAATATGCTAAAGAAAAAGATGATAGAAGTGGGCAAAATTTAAAAATGTGCACATTTATATTCTTATTTTTAGCCCGCTTTCTGCCTCTTTAGGTTAATCGGAGATAATGGAAGGCAAGTTGATACTTATGTTATGCATTGAAATTCAAGGTACACTGTGTAACAACAAGCACTTTGATGGAATATTTGTGTGTGCAATTATAAAAGAATATATTGTTTGTGTTTCGAATAAACGTTTTCACACGAAAAGCATACTTTTTACCGAGTTATGTGAATAAGAAAAATAGCAATTTTCTTTCACTTTGTTTTTCTTTAGTGATTTAACTAATTTCTTTACTTGCAAGTGTATAAATTAATTTGACTCTACAAACTTTTGTGTGACAATTTTTTGGTATTTCTAATCAAAATGATTGAGAAACTTTCACTGATGTTTGGTTATTGGAAACAAACAACATCGCCAAAAAGCCCAACCTAACCTTTTTGGATAGTTGCCAAATTGTCAACCCAACCTCTTTAGTTAGTTGCCAAACTGTCAACCTAACCTTCTTCTTTAGTTGCCAAACTGTCAACCTAGCCTTTTTCGTTAGCGCAAGCAAATATTTTTTTTCTGTGTATCAATCGTAACCTGAATCCTTAAACCTATTTGTATAAAGTTTTGGTTCAAATAAAGGAAAAATAGCATAGCTACTACTATTTAGACTTGATGATTTCATGCTTGATTATTGTTATTTAGCGTCGCTTTTCTACCATTTTTGGCTAATCTCAACAATGAGGAAGAATGATGATATGATGAAATTGATGAAGGAGCACTCACAAAGAACATCCATGCCGAGAACAGGATTCGAACCCGGATCACCTGGGGTTGTAGCACGCTGTGCTAACCTCTCAGCCACGGAGGGCGACTCTGACGCCAGGTGACCCACAGGAAAGAAAAATATTTCCCTTTCAATAACACTTGAGGACAGGTTAAGTAACTAAATACTGTAGACGTGCATTGTTAATAAATTTGAAGAGCTTTCCCGGTTTGTTCATTCTATGCTGTTGAAAATGAATGTCATACCCGCCTGTGGTCTTTTTACTGCCTGGCATTTTAAATCTCACACCATGGCTTTGCTGAAACTTTTCATGGTAACCACACACCTGTATTTCTACATTTTTTAAAAAAAAGTAAAGTGCTCCCCTGTGCTTTGCACAACGCCATAAAGGCATATAGGAGGTGTGTAGTTAGGGCCCCACACTTTCTTTATATCGACCGAAGATGTGGGTGATGTGATCAGCAGCAGCCGAAGGCTGAATCTCGCTCTGTAGTAAATAAAAAGACTTTTCTATTCTATTCTATTCTGACCGCCTTTACCCTCCAGGTCACAATTGCTGCATGATTTCTATTCTCCTAAAATTCTGCTTGTATAAAGCAAGTACTTAATGGGCAATTCCACGGAAATGTCAACCTCCAGTCCAAAAACTGAAAAGCTTTGTACATAAAAATGAAGATGATATCATACAAGAGTTATACTTGTAGTTAATGGAACATGCCGTTGTTTCATTAAAAACAATACGGCAGGTGGTTAGAAACAGTATTTTTCAAGATGGCCGCAATATACATGGCATGATATGTTAATTGCGCATTTTAACGATTCACGAACTCACTGTATATGGCAAGAAGGAACTAACGGTAAGATTAATGTGCCCTAGAAGAACAAATTCGTGTATTTCGCTACGTTATTGTGTGTATGTAAACTGAGATATACACGTATTTTAATACATAAGGCAAAATGGTAATTCAGTCACAATTTTTCAGTTTTTTTCCATAAAAATACATAATTCAGCCTCCCATATTATATATATATATTACTTAGGTATTACCTAGGTATAATGTGAAGGCGTGGGAAATATTCCATTTTAGAACAGCACACACGAATTTCTTGTTATTTAGTGCAAAATTTGCGCAAATGATTTTTATTTATTTGTTTTTCTTTAGAATTTATGATTATTTTAAAAACAGATTTTAAGACCAGATAATAATTCTGAAACATATAAAGCTCTGAACCTTGTTCTGGGCTATTTTGAATTTAATGGAACGGAAAATCAGGAGTTCGAAATGTGAAAATTGTGAACAAAGCATTATGATACATCACAAACATCATGTGGAGCAATTTGCAGATGTCACTGGTAATTCCATCACATACAGAAGGTACTTCCGTCACAGTGATGTACAGCCATTTTATGAACATTGCTGCACATGTGAGTAGCAGTGACGCAGGAAGGGTTGCTCACAGGTACCCATTGATATGAGGTTGGATGAGCCCTGGAGCCCGCAGGAAAAATTCCAACCAATTGTTAGACGCCTTATGGACTAGACCACCGCGGCTTCTTGGATGAATTCCATACTTTGATTATTTAAATTTATTTCAATATATTTTCTTGTTTTTATGGATTTTCTTCACACTTGAAATGTCTCACCTCGTTAACTAGACAATTATTTCGTAACAATGAAACAAAAAAAATGTTCCTAGAATTTGTTAAAAATCGAATGACTATATTCATTTTCCGGAATGTCTGGAGTAAGAGAGCGCGAAAGTGTTCTTGGCGAACGTTGAAGGGTGCGTGCCTCGCCCAATGAACGCGCAGAGGGGAGGGGCATGCGCGGGAGGAGGCGACTCGACTCATTCGCGGTCCAGTAGTTCTGTAGTAAACATGTCAGCTCGCATCAGGAGAGCGCCGCATAGTGTTGACTGTGTTCGAGAACCTATTTGCACGAGGTAAAACAGTAAATGAATGCGTTTTGGAGACAGCTGCCCTAACGGGAATTGGGAAATCCACAGTTTATAATATCCGGAAGGAAGCGAAACAATCGGGAGAAAAGGATGGAACATCCCTGTTGGAAACGCCGGGCAAGAAGCATCCGAAACGAGCTCAACGATTTGCACACTTCGATAAGTTTGCGCTAGAAGCATTACGAAGGCTCATTCACAGGGAATTTTGGATTTTTAAGGTGGCAGTTGTGCAAAAAAAAAAAATACATGTATAAACAAATAAATTATGTACCATTTACAGGCCAACAACTGGCGTTCTTGCATTGCATTGCATTCTTAAAAGACAATAAACGCGCGATATTATTTGTCTAAAACAATACACTGGCCAATGTTGAGAATAAAAGAAGAAATTGGCAGCAGAAAGCGTTTTACTTTACGGCCGTTACACCGAGCAGCACTTCGTTGCTTTCATCCCGCACCCTTCCCCATCAAGTCTGGCCCCGCCCACAAGCTTTCCCCTCTGCGCGTTGCTACTCCAGACATTCCGGAAAAGTGGTATAGAAACTAATTTCGTTCTATTACTTTCATAAATATATTTATGTAGATCTCTACTATTTAATAGTAGTAATTAAATTATTTAATTAATTATAAGTATTATTGATCAATTCATTATGAGTATTATTAATCAATTCAAGTCTAGTAAAACAATGGTAATGTGAATTTGGAGAAAGTTTCCCTTCCGTTCTTCTCTTCTCCTTCTCCTGCTCCTCTCGGGAGAGAGAGAGAGAGAGAAAGGAAAGAATGAAAGCTCTCTCTCTCTCTTTCGGAAAGAAGGAAGGAAAGAAAGTAACCTCCCTTTGATGAAATCCTGCGTAAGCTACTGTTGAGCCTAGGCACATATCTAGAAACATATTTCGGGGGGTCCGAACCAAATGTCTCAGTAATAATAATAATAATGTTTACATTAAAATACTTATATCAAATTAAATTAATACTAATTAATATTTTTATTATTACATGAATAGGTAAAAAGGCCGATTAAGAATAGAGATATAACAGCTTGCTTGTAGTTAAAATCAGCATAGTATGTAAAAGCAAGTGCCTTGTAAAGAAATTAATGTCAAATATATGGAGAAATTACTATTTATTTCATAAGAAAAAAGGACGTTAGGTCCAATTGGCGAAAAGTAAAGTTCCCGACTAAATTTTATGCATATTATCATAAATAGTAATGTACAAGCAAAATCTTTGGTTCTGTCCTTCAAAGCCATGTGATCCCAATATGATTATTTACACTATCCGTGGTTACATTGTTATGAGGTTAAGGGCTTATAACCAGGATGACGATCGATAGGCACTAAAAACTCTCAAAATAGGGGGAAGGCAAAATAGCACCCAATAATACAAAATGGGCACTAAAGTGGATAAACATCGACAGATTATTTTCCAGGATTAGGCATTCAGAAAGGAGTTTTCAGCGAAATAGGCACTTGGTTACAACTAAAAGTAGAAAAGCAGCCAGAACAGAAGTCATGCATTTCTCCAAGAATTGCCTGAAACGTAAAACCCAACATAAAAACAGGTTTTATAGGCAAGGAACGAAAAGGCATTTTAGGACAAATCCTCACCCTACTTATGACCTGTATGTGCCATATTGTACCTACCAATATTACTTGGCAACCCTGTCGGAACGCAAGTACGCATGCGCAGAAGTCTCCTGTGCTTAGGCCGATGAAAATCTGGCAATCAATCTGCCATGGCAGTCTATATTCCTTGCTGCCATGAAACGTTGGCTGGTTCAGACACGAATTGCGGCAGTGGAGGCGTTCACTGAGAAGCATGGGTGTAACTTGGCGGGGGCAAAGGGGAGCGTTTGCCCCCCAACATTTTGAGCTTTATTAAAATTTAGAAGTTAGGGATACTTTCGTTAACATAACATAAAACCTGAGGAGCCAAGTAATAAATAAAAAAATATTTATGATTTCTCAAATGTAACAGTTATTTAGCATATAATCCTGGACACTATTTTCATTGAATGAAAAACTTTTTGACTCTGCTCCCCCAAAAGTTAAGCCTCAAGTTCGTGCCTGCCTCCCCCCCCCCCCCCCCCAATGTTACGCCCATGTTGAGAAGCATCAGGACGTCAGAGAATACGCCTCCTCCGACTTGGCCATTGCTCTCTATCGTCAGACTCATCGTATCTTGATGTAACGCTCTGGCACGGGTTGATGGCGACCCTCATTGTACAGCATCTAGCAAAAGTCTTAGGACAGCGATATTTTAAACTAAGCAACCCAACTTACACAAGGCGTTGGTGGGTTGCCTGTAGAGTTAGGCTCAATTTCAGGGCTGCCACATGCACAGTAGATATTTATGAAATACGCGAAACTGTTAAGAATTTCAGTATTATATCACAAATGACAAAATACTTTCTGAATGAAAGAAAAACTACTCTCTACTCTGTTATCGCTGATGAGTCTACACAAAGGAAACAATGAGAGGAAACGAAAGGGGAAAAGGAGAGGAGAAAAAGGAAGGGAAGAAAAGAGAGGATAGAAGAGAAAAGGAGAACTAATGAGAAGAAAGGAAAGAAGATGAGGAAAATGGAGAAAAGAGGAGGAAAATGAGATGAGATATGAGTACATTGGCGAGGGAAGGAGCAGACGAGAAGAGGGGAGTAGATATTACAGTAGAGAGAAAAAAGAGAAGAACGAAGAGGAGAGGAGAAGAGTACAGTGGAGTCGGACATCGAAGACAGGAGAGGAGTGGAGAAGATTGGGATGGAGACAAGAGGCGAGAACAGGAGGAGAGGCGACATGAGATAGAAGGAGAGGAGAAGAATAGAAGAGACTGGAGACAGGAGGTGAGAAGAGGTAGTTGCATAAAATATCGTCGATTTTACCTGAAATCACACCACTAAAAACATGAATGTAATTTTCATATTTATAAGAATTATCCCTCTCAATTTTTCAGTTCGTTGAAATGGAGATTTTATTCTTTAATATTTCATCGTTGATGCCAAACAGAATCATTCCATTTCACACAGCGTGGACAATGAACGCAATGAGACATGTCTAAAACTTACGAAAAGTTTCTTGCACCGGAGGGGTTGACCATCACGTTGACAATCCTTAACGGTAACCACTACCCTACAAGCTTTCATTTCTGAAAGTAGGTAGAAGGAGCTGACAAATGTGAAATATATGTACACGTAGATGCAACTCGCCTCCTATATGTTGTTCTGTAAAGAATACTTCATTGTAACAAAGAAAACGAAGGTAGACTCGGCGCAAACATTTAATGCAAATTTGCACATGATGAAAACTGTTCATTCGATATAAGCGCAGGTATACTTGCATTTAACATGAGTGGAAAAATAAGTATGTCGTGAAATATCACAAATATAAATAGTTATTTCATTAATTTTTATCTATGTATATTCAGATATTCCTGTGTGTTCCTCTATTAAGGAGAATCTTACAACCAACCCCCATGGTGGAGCAGGTTGTAACATTACACGGTTACTTTTGTTCTCACAAACTGCTCATAGTTTGTTTGAAGTTATTGCATATTTTAAAAAAACAAGAAATATGTAGTTCGTTGTGTGTAAAATTTCATGTATGTACTGTCATGTACACATCGGCAATATACTCGAGAACAAAATGTGTTTCAAGCATACCCGCTCTTGTCTAATAATAAATAATAATAAACGTTCACTAACCTGGTTGATCCACTCCTTAAGGCCATCAATTCAACAGCCACTTGAGCAGCCATCTTAGCATTGTTCTTAATAAGTGCAACATCTAGCTTGCGTTAAGAAACATTAACATATTATTTTATATATTTTCCATGAACTATCTAACCTAAAATTCCAAGAACATATTCAAATATAAAATTTGGGAATAATACAAAATTTAATTGCTTTAGGCCATAGTATCAACCTGATTTCTGTAGTAGTTTTTAGACCTGTAGCAATGTTTCATTGTTCCTCAGAAATGTTCCAAGCTAACACTATGTACATACATTTGTACAGAGTGGTTAACGATGTAAGGCTCATTGTGTGCGTGTATGTAAAATCTTGTTACTGTAATCTTAAAACAGTTCAGAGGAATGGGAACAAAATGTCACTGCAAGAATAAACGTGCAAAAAAAAAAAAATGTTGTAATATACAACACGATTTGTATGAACGTTAAGCAAAGACACTGATACTCAGAACAGATGTAATTACACATTAGCCATCCTCACTGAAATTTGTGCATTCATAACTCTACGAATGTGGCAACAACCAGAGAGTATTCAAACAAATCACATCAATCACTGGATATACCCTTCACTAACAATGAAATATTCCATATGGTTCTGTACCCATTATGATATTATGTCATGTCATTTTCTACCTCTGAGGTTAATTACCTGCAGGGTGCGAAATCATTGGAGACTGGTGGGGAGCGAAAGAACCTAACAAACATCTAACATATTATATGAGCAGCCCAGGAGTAAAACTTGATAACCTACAGAGACATGAAACCGAGAAAAACGGTGAAATTTCGTCCATTACATTGGGGCTTATGGGCTACCCAGATGTTCCCTAGTGTTTGGAACTTCATTCACTATTGTACAGCAACTGGAGACTTTGCAGCAACTAAATCAAATCCTTACATTATCCTTCGTTCTTTTGTGGTTTTCTTTTCGATAGTCTCCTTAGTAAAGTATGTATGATGTTAAAAGGTAATTGCTTATTTTTATTGTTATAACAAAAACTCTCCTCCCACAATTTTTTGGTAGGGGGATTTTTTAGATCAAGATTGTTGAAGTGGGGAAATCTCCCCTGTCCCTCCAGGATTTTGCACCCTGATTACCTGCAGTGAAACATCTACCTAGGCATACTCAGGCTACAGTTGGAATGAAAAATATGTAAAGTTATTTCTCATTCCTTGCACTGCAGTGAGAAATTCAGGTACTGCTTCATGTACTCTTCTTGGTGTTGTAGTTGCTACTACCTACTACTATGTCATCCCCATCCTACCTTTGCCAGCCCCCGTGGCAGAGTGGTTAGCACATCGCTTTACGATACCAGGGGGTCCCAGGTTCGAATCCCGGCCTGGGCATGGATGTTTGTGAGTGTCCATTCATCAATTTCATCAAATCATCACTCATCCCCATCTTCAAAAATTAGCCACAAGTGGCATAAAAAGCGAAGTAAAATAAAGAAAATCAATCAATCAACATCCTACCTTTACTACAGCAATGGTGGCCCAGCTGGTAGAATGTCTGATTTGAATTTTTCCATCAATGCCCTGAATTGAGTACCTCTGAGGGTTCATCCAGCCTCTAATAAAATGGGTTCCTGGGGTAAATGGAGCATGGTGTTGATAACTTCACCTCCACAAAGGCTGATATCATATATACATGTGACCCCTTCTACCTCCACTCCCTCACTCCCATGTTCCTCTGACATATTGCAATGTGCAGGGGGCTTTTTAACATATCCTTACTAGATTTTTTACTTTCTGAGGGATATTAAATTCCTTTGTGGCTTAAATTACTTTTCTTTTTATAATCTATTTAAATTCCAACTATGTAGTTGCTTTCAAGGTGTCATGGGTTCGAACGCAGGTTGGATCCCATTTTAAACTGAGCATCCAGTCTCGATTAGTGAATCTGTGCATAAAGTGGACACAAACTTTCACTTTGAACCTTTATTAGAGCAAAATTCTTTAGTCTTTGCAGGTATTTGTCTCACTGTATGTATATGATCTGATGAGGCTTTTCAGATGTTTTCTTGAGGTTACTAATGCCTCTGTAGTTTTATGTTTTAAAGATGGTCTCCCTTCTCTTGTATGGGTCTTGCTTCCATTATTTTCAGATCTCTTCATTCATTGATTGATTTGGTTTATTTTACTTTGCTTTTCTGCCACTTTTGACCAATAACGAAAATGGAAGCAAGTAATGATATAATGAAATTAATGAAGGGATACTCACAAAGAAAACCCAGGCCAGGATTATTTACACTATCCGTGGTTACATTGTTATGAGGTTAAGGGCTTATAACCAGGATGACGATCGATAGGCACTAAAAACTCTCAAAATAGGAATAACTCATGTTTTTAATGTCACAGTTTCTCTTTACATATTATAAAAACTTTTCCTGCTCCACCAAAATAGGCAATTGTTAGTCTGGAGATTTTGATGAATCTCTAACTACATCTGGTAATCAGTTTCTTTTTGCAGTACTTACCTCCTGATTATATAGTCTGGAATAAAAATATTTATCATGGGAGTTTCACTTGTATTAAACACATTTCATTTCCTGATCTTCCTTACAACTTTAATATTCACACATCTTTCGAAGGATAATAAAACACATTTTTTCACTAATTACAATCGAAAGTATCCTTATTTGTGTTACTAAAAGTTATGTTTGTTTTTCATTTGAGTCGCACTGCCATCTAGTGTACGCTGTAGGAAATATAAGGTTTGGTGGTCAGTGCACACACAAATTCAGATTAAACAAAACACTCAGATCTGACGTTTGTGGTGGTGATCATCCAAACTAAAGCGTATTCAGTGGAATGTTTTTTGTAACGTTGATGCAACGTTATCACAACGTTGTTCCCCTACATACAACATTCATCATTAATACAACAAGCATACAACGTTGTGGCAACGTTATCACAACATTGTTCCCCTACATACAACATTCATCATAAATACAACATTCATACAACGTTGTGGCAACGTTACTGTGTTGACTGGGTGTATTAACCACCCCACCACGGAGGCCAGCTTGCATCTCTTCACGATCCCATATTCTATTCAATAAACTACACATAAGTTCAATGAATTGCTTTCATCATATTGACTGTTATTTTTCAGAACTGGTGTTCTACAGTTGTTTATTTCCTTAACAGAATTTCTAACTTCAACATTTGATGCACTCTGTTCTAATTAATTTATTTGTACGTTTGTGGCATATTGACTTCCTTTTCTATCTTGGCTCTGTATTCTAGATCTCCATGCTCTCGTTTGTTCACTAAAATAATCCTGTCATCGTTCATATCATCTTCATCATTGATTAATACATGCTCATTCTACCTAGGTAAGCACCTGTAAGCACCTGCTTAAATCTTGTTCTCCTTTTAACTTATTTATTTATAAAAGAACTTCTGTTCTCTCCTGTTTTTGTGTAATCCTTCCAGTTGCATCATTTTTCTCCTCATACTCTCCTTTTCTCTTGTGTATTTTCTGTGCATCATGCTTCGATATGCTTAATTTTTCTGTCTAATTATCAACTTACACTCCTTGTTAAGCCATTCACTGA
The DNA here is from genome assembly GCF_977018435.1 of Lepisma saccharinum. NCBI lineage: Eukaryota > Metazoa > Arthropoda > Insecta > Zygentoma > Lepismatidae > Lepisma > Lepisma saccharinum. The sequence continues at coordinate 64,315,744 of NC_139238.1, read as the reverse complement.
AGGCTATTTCCAGTGATTTGGTGATTGATGTGATTTCTTTAATATAAATACTCTCTAGTTATTGCCACATTCTTAGAGTTATGAATGCATATCTCCTTACTTCTTCTGAGTATCAACTTACACTCCTCGACAAGCAATTTGCGACATTTCCCCTATTCCTTTATCATCTACCCTTCCTTTACTACTATTATTTCTATTATATTATTTCATTCTATGGTATCCAGAACTCTCATGTTCCTCCTCTAATTAATTTATTACCTAATTATACTTCATAATTTCTCATTTGTACATGATATCCTGCATCTGATTTTGGCAAGAACTAGACAACGATCAGTATCAGGAAGCATTCATCAAAAGCTATGGACATCTTAAATATTGAGTTTGAGTTCCAAGTCCACTTTTATGCACAGGTAGGCTAATCAAGACTGGATCTACAGTTTACAGTGGGATCCAGACCACTATGTGCCTCTAATGGATATCATACCCAGGATCCATTGATTAGAAGGCAATTACGTTATCACTATGCCATCTGGAAGGCCCATCTAAAATATGGAACCATGTTTATGACCTATCATCACATCATTTATCTATGATCAACTATAGGGAGTTCTCCAGGTTGTTTTATGTTTTTATTAGGATAGAAAGTGCCTGTTGTTTATTTGTGAAATAATATTATTTCCAATCACTGTTGTAGCCAATGTTTATTGGACTACTTTTGCATTAAGGTCTCCTAATATTACTATTTTAATGTAACGTAAAGTTGAGTGATGTTGTGACTGTGAGGTGACTTTGTGACAGATGGTACATTTTACTGATTCTGGAATCCCACACTAATAATGTTCGTTCTGTTGATGAAGGCGTCAGCAATTTGTGTGCTCGATATGTTCAACAATCTGCATGTGCAAATCTGGACTTCCAGCTGCTTTCCTGCAAACAACAGACAACTGTTTTTCTTTGACTGCCAGTTGCGGTAATTAGGGCGAGTTGCATCCCCACTTTTTACCACTTTTGCTCCCACACTAAGCTAAACCTTATCTAGCAAGCAAAAGTAAACTGTTCTTGCCCTACAGTTTTGGAACCCAATCGCTGCCACTGTTGACTGCATTGCGACTGTGCAAAACTTGTCTGCAAACTTTTATTCGTGAATGCACTCTGAAGCAAGAAGTGTGAGACCAGAATATTTTTTGGAGGTATAGGGAAAGTAGTGAATTATACGCTGTTGATGTGAAGTATGTGGTATGTGGTGTTGACAAATTTTGATACTTGACTTTGGGACACATTCTGTTCAACACAAATGAATCTCCTTCAGCTTCTAAAGTCAGTTTGTGTTCTTGCAGAGGATGAAGAATGTCACCCACTTACATAGGCGCCGACTCCATGGGGCTTGGGGGGGCTCGAGCCCCCCCTCCCCCCCAATGTTAATGATGTGGGGGCAGAGCCCCCCCAAATAATTTTGCTTAAGAGGATCTAATGTATTATTTTTCTTCTCTTGTAAAGTTCTCTGAATTGTGCCACATGAACTTAACTTTAAATACACATTTGAAATGTTCTAGACCATCAACTTTGGGGGGCAGAGACTGCTAAACCATCAACTTTGGGGAGGGGGGGGGGCTATGACCTGAGACAGCAAAACACATGACTTATTACTATATACTAAGTATATAATTATTATTACTATTATACATATATTAATCAGAGACAATGAATTTAGCCAAGGACTTGTTAAAGACTGTTTGGGAATCCCCTAAAAGAATGCAAATATTTAGGTATATTATTGATGTGAATGATAAGGCTGGGCATACTGGACTGCGAACACTTTGCCCTTGTCGGTGGACGTTGAGAGCCTCCAGTGTGCAACAGATCTAAAGGAACTATGAAAACCTTCTCAATTTTCTTGAGAAATTTACTGAAGAAGATTCTACTGACACAGCATTAAAATGTGCTGGATACCTGGAGACAATGCTCCACTTCAAGACATTTTCCTTTCTCTTCCTCTACTGCCATGTGATGGGTCCAATAGAAGAGGTAAACTGTAAGATTCAGTCTCCATGCATTGGTGCTACAGAAGTGGAATCAAAACTAAAATACTTGATTGACATCTTTCATGAAAAGCGAATGTGTTTTGAGCAGTTCTGGTTGAAATGCACAGAGGGCAAACCGAGCCTAGTTGATGAGCCAGAATTCCCCCGGCAATGTCAAGTCCCTCAGAGACTTGAAAATCCTGATGCTGCCAAACATCACAAGTTCTACACTCCAAAATAGCATTATAAATCCAAATACACTGACGTGTGTGACACAGCAAAATCATGTGTTAAACAAGGACATGAATCTACAGGACTACAAAAAATAACAGCCGTAGAGAAAGAATGCACCTCAACTGTGAACAGTTGCCCAATAAACTTTCAGCAAACGCGAGAATTCTTTCGCCAAGATTTGGATGCCGATAGGCTCTCCTTACACATGTCCATTCTTGGTGATATCGCCAAACAGAAGAAAGTGGTTCCAACTACCATGCGTGACATAAGGAAGTTTCTTTTGGAAGACAGCACCCTCCAGGAGTTCCTGCCTGAAGTTACCAAATTCATGATGGTCCTCCGCATTGTGCCAGTGACGACAGCCACAGCGGAAAGGTCATTCAGTGCTATTCGCCGACTAAAGATATATTTGAGATCTACATTGGGGCAGAAGAGACTAAGCAGCTTAGCGGTACTCCACATACATCGAACTGTGCTTGATAATTTGGACCTGAGACCGCTCATTAATGAGTTCATAAAAAAATAACCCACTGCATAGAGCAACTTTTGCTTTATTTTTAAATCATGTTCATATGTTTTTGTTGTGTATGTCACTTTATATCTTAGTGTACATGTTATTTTTTTATTATTGCAAAATTAAATTTATAAAGTTAAATATTGTAAATATTCGTTATTTTATGGGTACGTCAACACTAAGGTTATTTGCAACCCATTACATGTCTGTTACGGACATTAAAACACACCCATGCCCTCGCCGGGACTCAAACCCGAGACCTCTGGATCAAAGCGAGTTGAGTCGACCACCCAACACGCTCGCCTACCGAGGCCGGCATAAAACTGTTAGGTTGCTCTCTTAATGTAAATACATACTTTTCAATAAAAATGTTAATTGTTATCTAAAAAACAAATGAACAGACACAAAAGACATAAAGAGACTTTGAAACATTTTCTAAACGTTTTTCAAGTTACATTTCATTTGCATGAGGAATATAATAGCTGCTTAAAAACTGCTATACGAAGACGTAATTTTTATTTTTAAAAAAGGGAGGGAGAGTCATTCATTAATTTTTTTCAGTGATCAGAGCCCCCCCCCCAATAATTTTGACAAGTCGGCGCCCCTGCCCACTTACAAACGGCATACTGGATCCTGTCCATTCAGAAATTATAGTGAAGAAATGTTAAATAAAGTGCTGACTGAACTGAGTTATAAATGAATAAATACGAAATCCACTAAAACACACTTTGGCAGAACTTGAAGACATAAGGTCTAAGTCCAGAAACACCGAGATCCAACATATCACACATAAAAAAAAAAAGCAGGTGGAAAAACTGTGTTCACTGAAAGCTGACAAACTTCTGTACTCAAGGCAAGGGATGAGCTATTGTGCAAAATAGATCAGCCTAGGAAAATGGGACGTGGAAATATTTTTATGGTTTCTGAAATCTCAAGTTTATTGTAGGATTAAATAAAAGGTTGTATGAGCATAACATGTGCCTTTCATGGAATACTGGTAACACTTGTCACATTGTAATCAAGGGGTCCTGGATTTGATAGCCAGTAGAAGCACATAGTTGTCTAAATCCCACCTTAAACTGTAGGTCCAGTCCTGATTAGCCTCGCTGTGAATAAAGTGAGCTTAAAACAAAATCTCAATTCAAAATCTATTATCACATTTCTTATTTTGTCTTGATTAAAAATCCAGTTCTAAATTCATGGCTCTACCCACAGGTATTGTAAGGTTTGTTTTGTCTTTTCCTATACATCACAATCCTTCCCAGTCCACCTTATTTCCTGTGATGCAAATACATCTAAGTTTAATTTGTTAAATATTCTATTAGACTTCTTAGACATCTTGCAATACACAGAGATAATATATTCAAACTTCCAATTTTCATAACTATTACTTCACCTGTTTGTCTTAGATAATTTCATCAGGCTGTATGACTTGAAGGCTTTGCAATAATGGTGTTTTTACTATGAAAATAGCAAGTCACATGCCAAACTCTTGACCTTGAGGGTTCAAGATTTTGTCTTTGGGATTTACTCCCCTAAGAGAACTGCAGAACCACTAAATTATTATATAGGAAAATATTTGAAGGGAAATTTGTTTTCGTCCATTAAATCATTACAACAAATATGAGATGGTTGATTGATTGATTGTTTTAGTTTATTTTACTTCACGTTTTGTGTCTCTTGGCTAATTTGCGAAGATGGGGATGAGTGATGAAATGATGAAATTGATGAATGGACATTCACAAACAACCAAGCCTGAGCGGGATTCAAACATGGGACCTTGGCGTCGAAAATAAATATGAGATGGTACCCAGGCTAATATGGATCCATGTCGCTAGTATTAATTACACTTTCATTTGCACTTTGCACTATGTGTGAGTTTGCGAGTTGATGGATTAGAGGTCCACAAATTCATTCTCCGAGTAAAATCAAGTTTTTACATGGTCCGGTAACTTGTAGCATAGGTGGAGGATGCCTGAGGATCTTGGACGTTCTATTATGAGATGGAACTGAGAGATTGGAATTTGATGGATGTTGACTGGAGACAAAATTATACACAACAGATGTTCTTGTGCAGATATCAGATGCTTTAGCATGAATCAGGCTACCCAGCAGCTTTCCCAATATCATTTTAGCATTACTGATCCATGAACTATTTTACTCACTGTCTCCATACATAGAAAATTGTATTCTGCCATTTATGCACTTCGTCCGTAAGATTCCACAGACTAACATTGTCATTAATATTGCTGTTTCTGGAGGCTGTGGCATTCATGACCCTGCTATGTCTCTTGCTAAGAGGGCAATAAAATGGTCAGTTTCACCTCCTAGGTCAGCCGCACACAGGATCTGACACCACAGCGTGCAACACAACATGACAAGACACAAAGTGACATGACGCAATGAGTAATTTTGCTTGTTAGCTAAAATCTGATAGCAGAGTTCGTCCATGTATGCAGTAGGCCTGTCTTTTATAATTTGGAAAGTAAGTAACGATGCATTACAACTGCTTACAGCAGAATCAATGTATCAATGTGTATGTAGAATAAATGTATCAATTTATATGTTTTGAATTGAATCTACATGTGTATAGACTGCGATGTTCATTGCAGGGCCACAGAGGCTATTCATATAGGATTATTTTGCCCCTAGTAATTAGAGATCTGTGGCTGAAGAGAACTGATTCGCGCATACACAGATCATCATTATTTTGTAGTAACCTTTCGCAAGGTGACTCAATTAAAATATTTCATCCGGTGTGTGGGTGCCTATAAGAGGCTGATGTAAAATCTTCCCTGAGACTGTTTGTGACAAGAATGACTCATTGTGCCATGTTGTATCCACTGTGCGGCTGGCCATAGAGAAAGAATTCCACTAGTGAATGTGTTGATGTAAGTCCATGTGAAATTTTAAATTTAATTTTCTCTGTATTAAAATTATTTGTTTCATCCTCAATTTACAGCCAAAATACATACTTTTTGGAGTACTTATAAAAATCAGTGTGGTATTTTAAAATTTTCCAGTGAAGGGTAAATTTCAGCAACTTCTTTCGAAGCATTGGGAATATACTCATATATATTTCTTAATGCTATAAATATTAAACCACATGGGGACAATTCCTCCTCATATCCCCTATCAAATACTACCTTGCTTTTAATTATTTATACTATTGTTTTTTTGCAGAACCACTATATATTTTTATAACAAGCTGCACTGCTTTGCATTCCCCACCTTGCAAGGTAGCACAGGCAGTACTTCCAGACTATTACCCTAATTGACAGAGAGGGGATACAGTACCACGGTCTTTTGTTGGGTAGAGATGAAGGTGGCTAATATCCAATAAATCCCCACAAAACAAGCACAAAAAAAGAAGAAAGTATTTAGTAAGTCTTTAAGATCTACCCTGAAGATGAGAGCGACGTTAGCTCACGAAAACTTGGGAGTCCTTTCCACAGCTCACCTGGTTGATAGCCCAAGAGAATCTTTTCATTACAAAAGAAAAGGAAGAAATAAAAATAGGTTTTACCCATGAAGCTTTCCTCAGGTTAATGATTTGAAAATGATACAGTATTTTCTTTTTTACACAGGCTAATACTAATGTTGTTTTAACAATTACCTTAACAAACTTCTGTTAACCACTCAAACAAAAACTGTACAGATGTATGTACATCATTATCTCTTATATTATTTTATCCTTTCTTTCGTATCACATTCTTTGTTTGTAATTATCTCAAGTTTCTGTATTACCACTATCCTCTCATCACATATTATTTTTTTAAAAATATTTCCTAGTCTATTATTACGAGGGTCACTATTTATATTTTGAGCCTAACAATGAAAAAACAGGAATTTGGCATTGAAAACTGCTTTATTGTTTTTCGAAGTATTCTCCTTTATGGTCAATACACTTTTGCATGCATTCATTCGAACCATTTGTCAAAGCATAGGGTGACCAGACACATACATGTAAAAAAGAGGACAGAGCATGGTGAAAAAGGAGGACAAATTCATAAAAAAGAGGACACCGCAAAAAATGGCAACCAATTTACCATTACTCATAATTAGGGACGTGAAATTTTCGTTTTATTTTCAACTGAATTTCGATGTTATTTTTTACTGCAATTCGGTATTATTTTTCGCGGTTTAGGGCAAAATTCGTTGTTATTAATTTAAAATCGGTTATTTTTGCATGCATATTTACTGTTCCTTCTATGATTAAGATTTTCACATTGCTTTAGTTCTGGAAAATTGAGGCAAATTTTAGTTTTATTGACAAAAATAAATAAATTTAAGGCTTACCTTTGTTAGGAATTGTCAAATTTCTTCAATTTGGAAAACTATTTCGTCTCATCAGCCAGTAAATATGAAATGTTTATTGAATGATATCACCCAAATCTTTGAAAATAGTCATATATATAACTTTCTCCAACAATGCCAGGAAAATCCCTCTGCGACCTTAAATTAGGCGTTTTGTGTACGCACACTCGCATACACAACCCCTCCCCCTCCCCCGAAACACAAAAGGTGCTTCTCCCTGAAAATTTTCCCGTTCCTAATCAATTTCTCTTCTGGGAAGATCCCCCCCCCCCCCGAGCAAATTCTATTTCAGGAAGAGGTTAAATAGCCTACTGTCAGTCATATCTGTGCCAAACTGCATTAATCAAGCGTGACAATTTCGATTTAATCGAACTTTCACCAGCTAGACTAGACTAGACGTTTTTCGTGTTAAAGTGCAAAATTCGGTGTTATTCTGAAAAATGGTATACTTCGAGTTATTTCGTGATTCCGAAACACCGAAAACTTGCCTTTTATTTACCCAAATCCATTTTAGACACTTTATTGTGCTTTCTTCAAGTATTCGGTGTTATCGTTAAAACAAAAACTTTACGTCCCTACTCATAATTTAATCAATATAAATCTGATGATTTTTTTAAAATAATTTCCTATTACCTTTAAGAAACGAAAGCAATCTCCTAATCGTATTATTTAGCACAGGACAATCATAATTAAGAATATCTATAGTTTGAAGCACAGAAATTTACTCTATTTACAATTCTTGGATATTAGAATGCAATATTACCATAAGTAAATGCAAATGTGACAAGTAAGCTTTGCTTTAACTTATTTCCAAAAACAGAACTTAAATTTTAGGTAGTTTAGATTGTGTCAGGAAATATGATTTTAATGCCACGAACATTTTTGCACTCTTTCAACAGCAGGGGAAAGTGACAGCCACCTTACACTTTACCTCATATTCGTTTCTTCCATCCTCTAAAAGCTGGATTTTTTTTTGCAAGATCATTGATGAATTTACACTTTCGCTTCGTTATTTCATAAAAGTAAATATGACTTTATAATCAAAATTCTCACTACGCGTTTCTGTATCGCGTATGTATGACTCAAAAATGAACTGGCCTACTTCTGTGGAGGAGAGGTTAGCACACCGCGCCACAACTCCAGAGGTCCCGCGTTCGAATTCCAGCCTCGGTATGGGTGTTCTTTGTGAGTGCCCCTTCATGAAAATCATCATATCATCCCTCATCCTCATCTTCGCGATTAGCAAAATGGCAGAAAAGGGAATTAAAATAAACCATATCAGTCAATCAAAAAGGAACTGCTCAAATTACATGTTTTTCACAAGTCTCAGATTGCGAAGCAACGAGTAACAATAATACATACTAATGACTAGGGGTGTGCTGGACAGAACATTTTTTGGTCGGGACGGGGAATTTTTTTTAAATCCCGACGTTCCGGACGGGTAAAATCCGCAATTTCCCGAGAAATTTTCAGGAACGGTAATGATAAAACATTCCCGACGGTGTGGAAATCGCGAATTTGACGTCATTTCCCTTTCTTTCGATTTCTGAAATAAAAAGCTAACAATTTCAGAGAAGTGTCAATACACTTATAATGTTGAAAACATCAAGAATTGACCACTTTTTAAAACGACCATTTGGAAGTTTCGAACTGCTCGGGATCTCGAAATGTCTGGAAATCTTTTCCTGAAGTCGGCATCGGGACGGGAATTTTTTTAACCTACTTTTCTGGATCCCGCACAAACTGACTCAGTCAGGAAAGTGATCATGTTCAGCTCCCAGATGCTAGGTGAGCATTGCTCTCATATTTGACGCGCCCCAAGTGATATGAATATCGTTATGTGTGGAAGCATTCTCTATGCAGAACATTTGCTACGATCGATGCTATAGCCTACTATTTCTAAAAAAGGAGGACATTTACCGATTTCTAAAAAATCCGCCCGGACGCCGGACAGACACCTAAAAAGGAGGACATGTCCGGATAAAAGAGGACGTCTGGTCACCCTATCAAAGCAGTTTTTCCAATCTTCTTGAGACACCTCCATAATATGGTTTTTGAACGCATCAACGGCGTCTTCCGCCGACGAAAATCGTTGTCCACGCAATTTATTCTTGACATTCGGGAACAAGAAGAAGTCATTGGGTGCCAAATCAGGACTGTACGGCGGATGACCCATCAATTCGATTTTTTGACTGTTCATAAAGTCAGTTGTTAGACGAGATGTGTGACAGCTGGCATTGTCTTGATGAAGAATGATCCGACGGCGTTTGTTTGTTTTCCGTATTTGACCGAAGACCTCTGGCAAACAAATTGTTGTGTACCATTCAGAGTTGACCGTTCTACGTTCCTCTAAAGGCACAGTTGCCACATGACCAGTTTTCCCGAAAAAACAGGCGACCATTTGTTTCGATGTGCTTCGAGCGCGAACAACTTTTGTTGGATTGGGTTCATCTTGAAATACCCATACAGTCGACTGCTGTTTACGTTCCGGCTCATATGCATATATCCATGATTCGTCACCTGTTACAATCTTATATACGTCTTTTGAAGCACCACGATTGTATTTATTGAGCATTTGTTTGCACCAATTGACGCGAGCGTCTTTTTGAGTTCTTGTCAAATTGTGTGGGATCCAACGAGAACATACCTTTCTCACAGCTAAATGATCATGTAATATTTTATATATGCTGGTGGAACTAATGCCTATGGTTGCCTCAATCTCACAGTATGTCACATGACGATCTTGCAGTATTAGGTTTTGCACAGCATCAATGTTTTCTTGAACAACAACTGATTTTGGGGCCTCCCCGATGGCGCAGTGGTAGCGTCGCCGCCTTGTAATCAAGGGGTCCCGGGTTCGATACCCGGTGGAGGCACAAGTGGTTCGGATCCCACTTTAAACTGTAGGTCCAGTCCCGATTAGCCTTACTGTGCATAAAGTGGACTTAAAACACCAACTCAACCCAACCCAACAACTGATTTTGGACGACCTTCGCGAATCTCGTCGGTGAGCAAATGGCGGCCACGATTAAATTCGTTATACCAGCGTTTCACAGTGGCAAAGGGTGGGGCTTCATCGACAAATGTGGAAGTAAGTTGATCGATGCACTCTTGTCTTGATAATCCCCGTCGAAAATCGTAAAAAATCATCGCACGAAAATGTTCACGAGTTAATTCCATTTTATTGTTGTCGCGCAATCTCCAAGGCAACATAAACAACACCAATGAAGCTATTGACAAAACATTTGAAGTACGTTATGGTCAATAATGCCAGGCGATTCCGTGCAAACGTCAAATCGCGCCTAACTTCAATCAGTGTTGCCAAGGCTCAAAATATAAATAGTGACCCTCGTACCAATATTTTAATAATCCATTGAAAATCTTCTCCTTTTCTCAGCATTGTATTGTTCATACTTTTAAAAATTATAATTTGTTGCATGTTACTCTATTATTTCAATCCATTTATTCCCTATACCATTATTTCAAATATTAATTGTATTCCTTCCCTGTTTACATGTTTTTTACCTCCGTATATCTTCTCTTCTTCTTGTCATTCTATAATTTTACTTCTTTCATTCTACGTCCCATTTTAAGCATGTGCTCATTTAATCCTGTTCTTGGATATCCATTTTTCTGTCCTTCACATGTTCTTTCATAGTCTTTCCACATTTCTTCTCACAATATTTAGTAATATTTCATGCACAACAGGTAGTTCTAAATCAGTGCATTCATTCATGCTTTTTATACCAGGTCTTGTTCAACAAGATTTGAATTGTATTGGTTTCAATTATTGTTTTAAGTCCACTTTATGCATAGATAGACTAATCAGGACTTGACCTACAGTTTAAATTGGGATCCGAACCACAGTGCAATGTGTCTCCACAGGGTATCAAACCCAGGACCCTATGATTACAAGGTGACAATGATACCACCACACCATCAGGGAAGAACTCAACAAGGTTTGAATGCTGCTTTTAAATTATACTGTGTTTTCTAAACATTTTCCTATTTTTTCCTACCTAGATTTTGTACAGAGCAAGTTAATATATTTTCTGTTTTCTTCTGTACTTTTCTTTTCCTTGTCATTTCTTTGTTCTTATTAAACTAGAAATCCACCTTATACAAAAAAATATTCCAACTTTCATAGTTTGAATGAGCATATTTTTTTTATGGTAAGGTAAAAAGGTAAAGTTCCCTGTGCATATAGCACCATGCCATGAAGGCACATTTAGGGGATGTGGGGATAGGGCTCCACACATTCTCGATCTTGGCCACTTGTGGGGTGATGTGATCAGCATTATGCTCCAGCTGCCTTTACCCTAGGGTTGCCCCCAGGGACCCATTGATTTGAGGCTGGGTGAGTCCCAGAGGCGCTTTATGCGGGGACAAAGCCAGAAAAATTCTGGCCTTATATCACCTACCACACGAATTGAACACGGGTCACAGTCAGATGCCCTTCTGACGACCACTATTTTTATTTATTAATTTATAATTTTTCTTATGGCCTGGAAGTAAAACCTGTGCAATGAAACCTACCATATTTTATTTCTTCTGAAGATATATGGGGTTCGTCGAGTATCTGAGCCATGTTTGCTGTGCAAGATTTTTGCTCACTGAGCAGACAGATAATTTTCTTGACAGTGTGAGCTCATTGATCAAAATATCAGAGCCTTTGAGAAATCTGTGATCGATATGGTTGTGTGAAGTGGACAAGATTTTACTTCAGTGATTTTGAAATTATGGAAATGGTTAATGTGAACAAAAGTGTCAAAATTTTCTTTTTCAGGCATTTGTACAAGTTTCCAAAACTACGGTGTATACTTGGAATATTTAAAAAATGGAAAATTGTATTACGAACTGTTACTTGACTTCCTCTGTACAAACCATTAATCACAAATACTTCATCATTAGATGCCATCTTCACACATTTTCCTCCTCTTGCTCTTTTCCTCATGAGATCGAAACTCAAAAACAATATATTCTGGGCTTTAAACCTGTGGCGAGCTCACCGAACAAAGCTTATTTGGCCATCAAGTAGCTGAGCGATCACGTTGCTTGCTGATCACTCAGATACTAAACTTGCCCAAAAACTAGTATAAAGTTCAGATTATTGATCCATGTGAGCTTGCATGGGAAATTGTAATTTGAAAGATATATATATAAACTGGAATTTCTTCCATACAGCTGCACAGGCAAGCATATCCACTTAGGATCAATTGGAGATCAGAGTGGGCATGTCTGAGACTAATTTTATACAGTGCAGTTTACCTTTGAAACATTCAGTCAGTAGCGAGCATGATGAATGAACAAGTAGTGCCAGTCACAGTTGCACAACATACTATTGCTAAATTTCCCACCAAAAAAGGCAAAAGCCAAGTGAAATTTTGCAAAGATTAAGCTGCAGTTTAGTGAAACATTATCGAAAACCCAAGTGTTTGCACATCATAAGAAGTTTGTGAGTGGATGTGAACACATGCAGAATACGACTTATGTGCAGCAGCCCAAAACAAGCCTGAAGGCACATGCTTGAACTCAAGAAAAAAATGTGAAAATGTACTGGACTGTGCTGGAATATTCTTCCTATAGCCCTTATCTCTCACCCTGTGATTATGATTTGTTTTGATCACTTAAGGAGGTCAATGTTCTGAGAGCGATCAGGAGTTGGATTGTTTCTCACTGACACCATGGATATGCCATGATATATCAGGAAAAACTTCATATAAATCAAATTGTGAAATTGCAGCATGAAAATGTGGATGAAGGATGCCAAGGCAGCAAATTAAGTGGTCTCTGTTTGAAATCTGTACCAGTATATCATGAAAAGCTAATATATATATATATATATATATATATATATAAAAATAAATAAAAATTGTTCAGCAACAAAGTGATGGATGGTTATGGAATGGAAACAAATTTAATCCAGTTTCTATTTAAATTGTGGACTCAAGTCTGAACTTTACAACAGCAATGTATTTTCAGTTAAATTTTATGACTTGTGAAATAATATAAATTAAATGCCAAAATACGAGTTTTTATGATCAAAGGCCATGAGATAAAATTTTACTCTGCCCCCGTGTTCAAAGTGAGAGCTCAGCTGGGGGGGGGGGTAGGGAGGATTCTTTAACCAGTTTGGGAAAGGTGGAGGATGCTTGTATTGATCAGTGTAGAGGAAATGCAGTGGGTGGGGATGCTTTATGTGAATTTTCTTAAGTGTGGGATATTATCCTGCCTGTTCCCCCCACTTCGAGTACTGCTGCCCTCACTCTCCTCTGACAAAAATACTGAGTGCATCCTTAGTAACGAGCATTAAAAATGTGTCAATGCAGTGACAAAAGTAGTGAAACATAAACAAAAAAGAATGCATTTGTCTTTTTTCCAATATTTTCATGTAATAAAAAATTAAAGTGAAATTCTGTTTATTATTTGACTGACCCACATAAATATATACATACATCAGAGATAAGAGAAGTTCAGAACAATAATTTCAGTGCAAAAGAAAATGAGATAGTAATTAGTCTAATGGAAATATTGCGAACTCCACCATTGCCAAGTCTAAGCCCAGATGAGAAAGGAGGAGGGTTGGAGTGAGAGACATTACCTCACCCTGTAAAACATAAAGAGCAGAATAACTATGCTCACTGCACGCCTAGAGGACTAGAATGTTGTAGGCCAGCGATTCTTAAAGTGTGCTCTTCAAGGGCTTTGCAGAGGCTCCACAGAATCTTTCATGAAAAACACTTGCCACACTTCATACTTGCCACTAGTTTCGAACATCCCGAGTCCCTGATGCAACTTAGCAGGCAAAAGAAAGTGCAACCTATTATATCGCTGCTGAAAGTGTGAGGTCGCCGTTGCATTTTTGATGTGCAATGATGCCACTTCTGAAATAATAAACTGGCTCAAAGCTGTATTTCCTTGGCACTGTTCTTTGATGCTCGATTTTCGGCACTGTTCTTTGATGCTCGATTTTCGGAATTTAAAACACATGATTGTACCACGATATTTACTTCAGTTTCTTACTGTCTCTATAGATCATTTGGCTTCAGTTGATTCGGGGAAAGTGTTTAAGAGTAAGTGATGGTGTTGAGCCAAATGTGAAAGAACTTTCTAAGGAGAAGAAACAAGTACACTCACCACATTGAGTTCAGTAATTAAAACACTTCACTATGAATTCTTACAATGCAGTTGTAAGAGCATTTTCTTTGATACCATATGAAATAATTCTTTTATTTTTCTTTTGCTATATGCCTAGAACATCAGAAACACTAAAAGTGTGTGTATGGTGTTAGCTAAAACCAATACTTCTCAGAAACGTAATTCCCGAATTCTCGTTGCTGTAAATATGTAATTTTGCTGTGATGGACACAGGAAAATGGGGCTCCCAGCATTGCCTTTGTGTGAAAAGGGTTTCATGGATTGAAAATTTTGAGAACCGCTGCTGTAGCCAATCACCTGCACATTTGAAGCCATAGTGAATAAAAGAAGAACAAGAGAGCAAGCTGACAGATCACGATGATGACAAATTAGCAAGGATGTGGCTCAATGAGTGTTGGAACTTGGAATGTATGGGGTTTAAATGGTAAAGAACATGGAGAGATAAAGGAAACAAAAGTGAAATACAGTTGGCACTCACAGAAAGAAGAAAGATAAAGGAATCGAAGAACTGAATGAAAACTTTCTACTATTCTATAGTGGAGTACAAAATCAAGAAAGAGCAAGAGTGGCATGTGTGATACATAAGGATAAAAAGAAAAATATCAAGGGATGGAAATTTATAAATGAGGGAATAATGACAGTAGGCAGAACAGAAAGGAAGAAATTAACTTTAGTGACTTTATATGCCCCTAACAAGGATGACAATTCCAACAACAAGGATCAGTATTATGAAATACTAACAATGGATGGAGGTCTGCATAATAAATTATTTTTTATCACCAACGCTATGTACATGCAAACACATATACACAAATGTACTAGAGAGGAACCAAGTACAAATTAAAAATCAATAATAGTTTATGTCATTATATGGAGAGAGATGAAAAGATTCATATGAGATGCAAGAGTTATAAGAGGCCCAGAAATAAAGACCGATCATAAATTTTTCATATTAGGTATGACTATAGGGGTAAAATGTAAGACATCAAGAAATAATAGAAAGAATAAAATGATAAATAACAATGTAAGAAAGAAGTTGAAAGAGAAAAATGTCCAAGAAGAATTTAGAAACGAAGTGAGAGAAAAACTAGCAAAGGAACAAGTAGTGGAAAGAGAAGAGGCATTACAAAAGTTTTGGAGTAAATGGAAAGGGGCAATAATATCTGCAGCTGAACAAGTTTGTAGAACATCTAGAGTAGGAAGCAAGAAGAAGATAACAAATTGGTGGAATCCAGAAATAGAGAAGCAAAAGAAAGAAAATGGTAGAAATACAGTATCTTTCATTAGTTACCCTGGAGCAGGCCCGTAGCCAGGCAGGGTCCAGCCACCCCCCCCCCCCCCTGTTACTGCCATCAGCCCCCGTAACATTAGGTAAAACTAGGGTGACCAGACGTCCTCTTTTATCCGGACATGTCCTCCTTTTTAGGTGTCTGTCCGGCGTCCGGGCGGATTTTTTAGAAATCGGTAAATGTCCTCCTTTTTTGGAAAGAGTATAGCATTGACCATAGCAAATGTGCTGCATACAGAATGCTTCATTTGGTGCACGTTAATTCGAGCAATGCTCACCTAGCATCTGGGAGCTCAATACGATCACTTTCCCGACTGAGTCACTAGTAGGGCGTGTATTTAAGGCACTAAATAGGCAGTCAAATAGGCACCAAAATGATGAAAATAGGCACTTAAAAAGCACCATAAACTAAGAAAAGGCATGAAAATAGGCACTTAAAGGGCACCCTACAATTAAAAAATACATTAAAATAGGCAATGGATGTGAACTTATTTAAATTTTCTTCTTACAATGAACAGTTATACTGTATTAGCACTTCAGTTTATACATAAAAGTGCGCTATCGATTAACATACTATAATACTCTGAAAAACTCAATATGCTGACCAAGGCAGAAATTTATACTTTATGCCTTAGTCAGCATATTAAGTTTTTCATAATATGAAAAAAAAAGGCTTAATGATGTTATATAATACTCTTTTGATCGAAATTCACATTTGCGCGGAATCGTCTGTTAAAATAATTGTCACAAAAAGAGCTTGTGCTAACAACTGTGTGGATTTGAACAAATGATGAATAAACAATTTGCACCATTGTAACAAAAAAATATTAAAAACAATGTTCCAATTGAGACCCATCAAATTTGGCGAATTCCAGATTTCAGTCAGTACATCATCAACAAAGCCTTACATCTTTCAATATAGGGAAAGCCAAATGCACGTAAGAAAAAGCTGAAGTATGCAAAGATTGCAGAATATCCTTTTTTTGGCACGATCAAGCAAAATAGGCACTTACCATCAAAATAGGAATTTATAGGCACTATAAAAATGTGTTTTCGGAATACAAACTCCATGAAACGAACTTTAAAGTTTAAACATGAAAGTCTATGGTTTACTACAAAGGAATAAAAAAGGCAAATAGGCAAATTTCCACACCCCAGTCATTAGTATTAAGCGCTGAGACTGCTGGAATGCATGTAGTCTGTGCAGTTCCTTTTTGGTTGATTGATTTGGTTTATTTTACTTCGCTTTTCTGCCACTTTTGGCTAATCGCAAAGATGAGTATGAGCGATGATAGGATGATTTTGATGAAGGACACACATGCCCAGGCCGGGATTCGAAACCAAGGCCTCTGGCGTTGAGGCACGGTGTGCTAACCACTCCAACACAGAGGTCGGCCAGTTCATTTTCGAGTTATACATACGCGATACAGAAATGCGTATCGAGAATTTTGATTATTTACTTTCATGAAATATCAAAGCGAAAGAAAATATCCAGTTTTAAAGGATGGAAGAAACGAATATGGGGTAAAGTGTAAGGTGGCTGTCACTTTCCCCTGCTGTTGAAAGAGTCCTAGAAATGTTCGTGGCATTGAAATTTTATTTCTCTACCCAATCCAAACTAACCAAGAATTTTAATTTGGCTTTTCGAAATAAGTTAAGCAAATCTTACTTGTTACATTTGCATTCACTTGTGGAGATATTTCAGTCTAATATCCAAAAATTAGAAAAAGAGTAAAATTCTGCGCTTCAAATTATAGATATTCTTTGTAATTTGTTAAAAAAAAGATTAGGAGATTGCTTTCTTTGCTTAAAGGTAAGATGAAGTTCTTGAAAGAGATCTTCTGAAAAGCATCTGTGAGCAAAATGTTGATAAGATTTTTGTATATTGATTAAATTATGAGTAATGGCAAATGTATAGCCATTTTTTGCGGTGTCCTCTTTTTTATGACTTTGTCCTCCTTTTTCACCATGCTCTGTCCTCTTTTTTGAATGTATGTGTCTGGTCATCCCAGGTAAAACTATTTTGTATAATTTGTTTGCAGTAAAGAGTGAAAATATAGACAGTATATATTATTTTGCTCACAACTTGGTGAAGGATAAATTCACAGAACATGATCAGCAGCTATTACATTCGTTCATCTTGTTTATGAACAGAAGTCTAAGTAGCGGAAACTTGAATTTAGAAGATTCTCTAGACTTTAGAAAATTCTTTCATAGAAAAGCTTCTTTGTCTGTACCTTCGCTGCTCCTGTTTCGGTCTGCCTTTTAGGCAGAAATCTGTGACTGATATCATCCAGATTCCTTCCAAATCGGCATCAAAGGTCAACAGCTCCC
Source organism: Lepisma saccharinum (assembly GCF_977018435.1). Lineage (NCBI taxonomy): Eukaryota > Metazoa > Arthropoda > Insecta > Zygentoma > Lepismatidae > Lepisma > Lepisma saccharinum. The sequence goes on along the minus strand of NC_139238.1, from coordinate 64,297,878 downwards.
AAGTTTACGAATTGGAATTTTATTGTTTTGGCTGGGGGGTGGAATGTACAGTAGGCTATATGATTGAAAACTGTGAATGTTTTCTTGCATGATATAAATATCGGTATCATCAAAAGCAGTATGGAGTGTGTAGTAAGGGATGATATCAGTAGCATCAGCCAGTAGCAGTAAATTAACACTTAATGATGCCTTCCCCCCTGCCCAACACACACATAATTTGCCTTCAAAAATGGACTTGGTTTACAACCCGCCTCCCCCCGATAACCCGTGAGCCCCCCCTAGAGATCAATTCTAGCTACGGACCTGCCCTGGAGGCATTCAAAGAATATAAAAGCAGAGAGATAAAGTGAAGAAGTGGTTTAAGAGGCAAACAAAGAAATGTGGGAGCAATTTGGAAGAAATAAGGAACAAAACCGTGAAGATAATCAAAAACTTTTCTGCAAAGTTCTAAAGAACATGGGGAAACAAAGAGCCTGCCCTTTAAATTTTATATATGATAAAAATAAGAAATTATTAACAACTTCTGAAGAAATAATGAAAAGAGGGAAAAACTACTTGCAAGAATTATTAAATGCAAATGAAAGAAGTAATGTATTAAATAAAGACGAAGAGAAGGAGATGACTGAGGATCAAGATATTCCAGATGTAGAACAAAAAGCAATTATAAGAATTGAATTTAAATGTTGTTTTAAGTCCACTTTATGCACATATAAGCTAATCGGCACTGGGCCTACAGTTTAAAGTGGGATCCGAACCACTATGTGCCTCCACCGGGTATCAAACCTGGGATGCCTTGTTTACAAGGTGAGGATGCTACCACTGCACCATCGGGGAAGCCCCAGCAATTATACAAGAAGAGTTAAAGAAAGCTATTGGTAGAATGAATTTAGGAAAGGCAGCTGGTCATGATGTGACAATGCACCAGAAATCATTAAGTACATGGGAAAGGAAAGAGAAGATCTGCGGCTCAGAATAGTAAATATAAATGGTGGGTGAGAAGTAACTATAGACATTAAAAATTTGCTGTTGATTTTGTAATATTTAAGCAATCTCAATGAAATTTTCTGTACATATACATTATGGAATAGGATTACATATGTCTGAACTCAGAATTCAATGTAAGCACCAGCGGCATCCAACAGCTTCCTCCAAGAAATGGGGATGGAATCCACGGTCTTCTGTAGGAATTCCGTTGGGGCGTTTGTGATAACATCCCAAATCCAATTGTTCCACAGTGCAGGGTTTTGTCTTGTACACTTCGTCCTTTGCCCAACCCCACAGGAAAAAATCACAGGTCTTGAGGTCGGGCAGGCCATTCATGAGGTTCTCATCCTCAGAGCCAACATCCCGGAAAATTGTGGTCCAACGAAGCCTGTGCGGTAAGTGCAAAGTTTGGTAGCACATCGTCTTGCATGAAAACAAGCTCCCCAATGAGATACGACGAGCCAAACATACCCTTGCAACATTCACAATGTCATCGCATTGTTACATTACGTCTTAACACTTTTGTTTGTTAATTTTGATAATGGTTGTTACTAATATTCGTATGCACATATGTAATCCTATTCAAAGCTCAGAAAGTTTCATTGAGATTGCTTAATTATTTCAAAAACTACAGGAAATTTTCATCTAATTACTTCTTGCCCACCCTGTAGCATGGAAGGAAAAGAAGATAGTGAAGGATTTGATTGGTAAGTATCAATACTAATACTCATGCATATAATAAGAGGGGAGGGAGAGTTATGATAGCAATAAAGGAATCACTGAAATCGGAAGTAATAAATTTGAATTGTGAGGTAGATACGAGGGCCACTATTTATATTTTGAGCCTTGGCAACACTGATTGAAGTTAGGCGCGATTTGACGTTTGCACGGAATCGTCTGGCATTATTGACCATAACGTACTTCAAATGTTTTGTCAATAGCTTGATTTGTGTTGTTTATGTTGCCTTGGAGATTGCGCAACAACAATAAAATGGAATTAACTCGTGAACATTTTCGTGTGATGATTTTTTACGATTTTCGACGTGGATTATCAAGACAAGAGTGCATCGATCAACTTACTTCCACATTTGTCGATGAAGCCCCATCATTTGCCACTGTGAAACGTTGGTATAACAAATTTAATCGTGGCCGCCATTCGCTCACCGACGAGATTCGCAAAGGTCATCCAAAATCAGTTGTTGTTCAAGAAAACATTGATGCTGTGCAAATCCTAATACTGCAAGATCGTCATGTGACATACTGTGAGATTGAGGCAACCATAGGCATTAGTTCCACCAGCATATATAAAATATTACATGATCATTTATCTGTGAGAAAGGTATGTTCTCGTTGGATCCCACACAATTTGACAAAAACTCAAAAAGACGCTCGCGTCAATTGGTGCAAACAAATGCTCAATAAATACAATCGTGGTGCTTCAAAAGACTTATATAAGATTGTAACAGGTGACGAATCATGGATATATGCATATGAGCCGGAACGTAAACAGCAGTCGACTGTATGGGTGTTTCAAGATGAACCCAATCCAACAAAAGTTGTTCGTGCTCGAAGCACATCGAAACAAATGGTCGCCTGTTTTTTCGGGAAAACTGGTCATGTGGCAACTGTGCCTTTAGAGGAACGTAGAATGGTCAACTCTGAATGGTACACAACAATTTGTTTGCCAGAGGTCTTCGGTCAAATACGGAAAACAAACAAACGCCGTCGGATCATTCTTCATCAAGACAATGCCAGCTGTCACACATCTCGTCTAACAACCGACTTCATGAACAGTCAAAAAATCGAATTGATGGGTCATCCGCCGTACAGTCCTGATTTGGCACCCAATGACTTCTTCTTGTTCCCGAATGTCAAAAATAAATTGCATGGACAACGATTTTCGTCGGCGGAAGACGCCGTTGATGCGTTCAAAAACCATATTATGGAGGTGTCTCAAGAAGATTGGAAAAACTGCTTTGACAAATGGTTCGAACGAATGCAAAAGTGTAGTGACCATAAAGGAGAATACTTCGAAAAACAATAAAGCAGTTTTCCATGCCAAATTCCTGTTTTTTTATTGTTAGGCTCAAAATACAAATAGTGACCCTCGTACATTGGTTGTTAAAATAAGTACACGTAATAAGATTTATTACATTACTACAATGTATTTTACGCCTGCATGCGGTATAGAAAAATATTTGTCCTTTTATAATATGTTTGATTCCTTCGTGGAATTTCATGTCTCGAATATACTTATAACAGTTGGGCTGAAAAGTTCGTAGGCTGACTCATAGATGGCGTTACTAGAATTAAATCCATGTGATTTTTACTTAGTACTAACCTTCAAAAGATACGTGTATAAATTTCACAGCTGCCGGATAATTAGTTCGTGAGATATAGCATTGTGAGTGAAGCAGCTTTTGTTATTGTGAAAAAATGGATAAAAAAGAATTTCGTGTGTTAATAAAGCATTGTTTTTTGGCGAAAAAAATACTGTTGAAGCCAAGGCTTGGCTTGATAAACATTATTCGGACTCTGCACCATGAAAATCAACCGTTGAGAAGTGGTTTGCTAAATTTAAACGAGGCGAAATGAGCATCGAAGACGATGCATGCAGTGGACGCCCCATAGAGGCTGTTACCGACGAAAACATCAAAAAAGTCCACAAAATAATTTTAAATGATCGTAAAGTGAAGTTTATCGAGATAGCTGAGATTATTACATAGCGTTGTTGGAGCGTTTAAAGGATGAAATCACGAAAAAACGGCCCCATTTGAAGAAGAAAAAAGTGCTGTTTCATCAAGACAATGCACCGTGTCACAAATCAATGAAAACGATGGCAAAATTATATGAATTAGACTACGAATTGCTTCCCCATCCACCATATTCTCCAGATCTGGCCCCCAGTGACTTTTTCCTGTTTGCAGACCTTAAAAGAATGCTCGCTGGAAAGAAATTTAGCACTGATGAAGAGGTAATCGCCGAAACTGAGGCCTATTTTGAGGCTAAAGAGAAATCGTACTATAAAAATGGCATCGAAAAATTGTATGACCCCTATAATCGTTGTATCGCCCTCAAAGGCAACTATATTGAATAATAAAATCGAATTTTGTCAAAAAATATTTTTTACTATGTTAGCCTACGAACTTTTCAGCCCAACTGTTAATTGGAGATTTCAAATTACCCACAATTACCAGTTCAGGTTATGAGTTATGGAATGGTGGACCCTCTTGTAGAGCTTTGTTCAATTTTTTGAATTTTTATAACCTTCATTCTGTAAACAATATTAAAAATAGCCTCGATAGAACTTTGGATCTTATTCTTACTAACATTCCAAAGAATGTGAATATGTGTAGGGAGGAAATGCCACTTGTAAAAGAAGATAACCATCATCCTGCATTCACTGTACACCTAACTATAAGGGAATCTACTGATGTAATAACAAATTAAGCTTATTATTCTTACAATTTTAAAAAAGTCAATTTCATGCAGATGTATCATTTGCTTGGAGTGGTAGATTGGTCTGTATTAGATAATATGACTGATGTAAATCAGGCGGTTAATTTTTTTTTGTAATAGAGTTCATGAAGTATTTCTTGCCACAGTCCCAAAAAGAAGACGAAAGACAACAAATAAATACCCATGTTGGTTTAATAATGATATCATTAAATTGATAAAGTGAAAAGAGTATTACAGAAAAAATATAAAATTTAGAATAGAATATAAGTCATTGTTTCGGCAAACTAGAAAGCAGGTAAAAACAATGATAAGTAGTGCCCATTACAACTACATAAAGGAATTGGAAAGCAATTTGAAATCAAATACTAAAGAGTTTTGGAGTTTTATTAGAAATAAGAAAAGTAATAATGGTGCTTGTAACAGCACAATGAATTTTGAAGAAAATTCTCTCAAATCTGCAAAAGATATTTCTGATGGTTTTGCTAAATATTTTAGGTCCGTATATGCTGAAACATCTGAACCATGTATAATAGACGAACGCACTGAGTCCATTATATCATACACATTAGCAATTTCGCCAGTTAGTCAGAAAGAATATGAAAGTGCTACAAAACAGTTAAAAGGCAAACGATCTAGCGGCCCAGATGAAATACCACCTTACATTTTGAAAGGACGCTCTGAGGTATTGACGTATCCTCTACTTAGAATTTATAACTTAATAATGAAAACACAAATGTTCCCTGATATCTGGAAGGAAATGCGTGTATGCCCCATCTTAAAATCTGGTAAACGTTCAAAAATAGAAAATAACAGGCCCATATCAATTCTCTGTGCACTGGCAAAAGTATTACAGTCCATCCTATACAATCGCATATTTAATAATGTAAAATGTTTCTTAAGTGACAATCAACATGGTTTCTTGCCAAGTAGATCAACACAACCAAATCTGATAAATTTTGTCCAAGATATACCTACATGATGCGTTTCATGAGAGACTTAGTGTACATGCAATATATATAGATTTTGCAAAAGCTTTTGACAGAATTAATCATAATATTCTTCTAAGAAAACTTGCAAGTTTTGGGTTCTCAACACAATATGTAAATCTTTTCAAATCTTACGTTATTAACCGAAAACAATATGTAACTTATAAACAAGCGAAGTCTTTTGTTTATGATGTTAAATCTGGGGTTCAACAAGGTTCAAATCTGGGTCCTCTATTCTTTGCAATTTATATTAATTATTTACCAGGTACAATCAAATTTTCAAAGTGTTTAGTGTACACAGATGATGTTAAAATATATAGAGAAATTAGGAATATTACGGATACTAGGAAATTACAGACTGATATAAACATGGTTCATAGGTGGAGTGTAGAGAATGATATCAAGTTTAATATTAAGAAATGTTCATACATGATATTTACCAGAGCACGAAACAATGTGTGAAATGATAAGTATGTTATTAACGGCGAATTTGTAAAGAGTGTATTCAATTAAAGACCTAGGAGTAATTATTACCCATAATATGACTTTTACTGAGCATATTTCTTGCATTACCCAGAATGCCTACAGGAATCTTGGATTTCTAATAAGAAATGCTAAAAGTTTAAATGATATATGCTCTTTGTGTATGCTCTACAAATGTTTAGTTAGAAGCAAATTAGAATATGCTTGTTCTGTATGGGCGCCAACCTGGGACTCCCAGAAAAATATGATTGAACGTATACAAAAGAAATTTCTCAGATTTTTATATTATAAGAAGTATCGAATATCACCAATAATTCTTAAAATACCATACAATGATTTATTAAATGAATTTGATTTTGTAAGCCTGTCAAATAGACGTGAAATTTCTCAACAAATGTTTCTGTACAAAATAATAAATGGACATATTGATAGTAGTTCTATCCTAGAGAGAATATGGTTTAATGTGAGACAGGGTCATTTACGTAATAGACGTTTACTCATATACAAAATCCCAAGAACAGAAATGTATAAAAGTTCCCCACTACAAAAAATGACCCTTCAATATAACAAAATCTCAAATCATTTGGTGGACTTGGATTTCGGTATGACACGAACCAAATTTATGAATATGTTAAGGGGATATCTCTCTTAATAATGTGTTTATTATGAGAATTGGATTTGTCATATTGAAGTTTGTTGTAATGATATATTGTACCAGTGTTTGTGATACTTGTTTTGTGTAATTCAGATGAAATGTGTAAATATCTGAAAATATCTGTTGTCACAGTTAAGCTGTAAACCTGTTCTCTCACCCAGATGTATGTATATATATATATTATGTTTTATCTGTCTATGTTTGTGAATATGTGTGTGTGTAAAGGAGGAAGGAGGGAGAATGTGTATGTGTGTACATACAAGTTGTAAATGAAAATGTAATATTTTGATATTACCTTTCTGTAATTCGAGACTTGTCTCTCTTGAAGGGAAATAAATAAATAAATAAGAAAGGAGATAACAGGGAATGCAAAAATCACAGAGGTATCTCACTACTCATTGTACCTACTATCCGTGACAAAAATATTGAGCCCTCTGTTTGCGTGCTTGAAAAATTGTATTCCGTAAGTGGAAAAAGTCAAATATACATCACTGGAAAGCTTCAAGTGTCTATTTTGTAATAAGAGTCATCTGAAAATTATTCTTCATTGCATTTTCTTATTATAATGAAAAATTTACTAAAAAGTTTAGTTTTTTCTTCCATTTTGCAAGAACGGGGAACTTAACATCATACAGTTCATAATCAACTACTGATATAAAATTGAGATTTTTTGTACTTAGACTGATTATTTTGGCACCTCTGTGGAAAAAGTCAAATGAAGATCTTCACTAGATTCTTCAAAAATCGAAATTTTAGGCAAACGTGTAATCTTGAAATGCATAATTGCAAATTCAATGAAATTGTAAAAAGCCGTTCATATGACACATTTGATCCAAATCCAGAAGTTTAACACGTGTATCTCAGGTATGACCACAGATATAAATTACTATTGACCACTCCTAATATGGAAAACGTGCGGATGACGTATGGTGAGATGTGGCCAATCTCAGACTCCACGGGGTGCAGGTGATTTGCACAGCATTGCCGCCTCACTACACGGCCTGCAGGAATGTTGGAAGTGCGTTCCGTTGGTCTGATCCAAAGCATTGTAGCAGTGTTAAATAATGAATAAACAATATGTCATATTATGAATGAAATACATTTTCTATGTATACTTTAGTTTTTGTTACATTTTCTAGCTTTTTTCCAATTTTTATATGAACGTCATTTTCTCCGTATCTGTATCATTTTATGTCGCTCATTTGAACAGAGTAAGTGCAACAAAGAGCATGATTTGATGAAGGCAATAAAAGATCTTAACAAAGATTCGAACCCGTGACTTCTGGTTTCGCAGTCTCCTCTGTATATTAAAAAATAACGTGTCTGTGATGAATAGCAACTTCATAACAAAGGAAAACAGGAAAGAAAAAGTGCATGTAAGGGATCTTATGTATGTGTGCGAGTTCAGGTAATAATTCATGGTAGGAACACAAGAGTGATAAAATAAAATTTGCATTCGTCAATTACAGTATCTGAACAATGCTTCCCTATGCACAACAATTCGCTTTGTAACCAAAACTTTCAGCTTACTTTCCGTGTCAAAGCTGCTGGCTGAACACAGAGTTTAAAGAGCTGCCGGCAGCATATGGCAGAAAGCATACTTCATCGTAGCAACGAGAAGGAAAACCTGCGAGCCGGTTGCCAAGAAAAATAATTCTGTCTGTCATTTTCAATTCGCAGAATATGAAAAGATAAGGCATGGAAATTTGATTTTTATTCCATGCTCATCATTTGGATATGCTTTGCATCACCATTGGGCTAACAGTTATCGAGATTGCAACACTGTTATTAAACATTAATTGTGGCTGTTCCACAAATGATAGCAACATTATATATGGCTGAGATATTTCCACATAAACAAGCTTCAATCACAAGAAATGTCATATTTTTACGACTGGTTTACAAGAAGCTCCACACAATTGAATTCAACTTACATAAAAAACACACGAAAAACTACACTTTTATTAACATTTTTGTTTGAATAGAGAACAGACAGAGCTAAAATCAATTTGTCTTGCTTTTGTCTAAAAGCAGACACATCTGGCTTTCCAATAAGATATATTTGACTTCTTTCCTCCCACGGAGTACAATTTTACAAGCACATAAACAGAGGGCTCAATATTTTTGTCATGGATAGCTTGAGACTTTAATATTTTATTTTCTACACCGTCATAAACATGTACTTTTTGTTAAAAAATTCCAAGTTCAGGGTTAAATATCTCTGGTGGGCAGTTGTTTAAAAATCTGAAATTTGTACACAATACAGTACTCCATGATAAGTAACTTCAGTAAAAATTTTGAGTTTGAGATTCAATTGGTATAAGAGATACAAAACTCATGAAAAATTCAATATTTTGAATTAAATATGGCAAGCCTAATTTCATTTCTTATTAACATTGTGTGTTAAAATTCTGCAAACTGTAATTTGGAATGTCAATCAACAACATTACAATCCTGAAATAGATCTACAATAAAGTATATATACGAGGGCATGCTGAAAAGTAAAGCTTCCTATGTTTTTATTTTCTTTGTTACCTTGTAAATCCATTTTGGATTTTGAGCAACCATACATTGCACTTATAAGACTTTCCCGCTTCTCCATTGAAGGTTTCAAACTTCTATCGCCAGGGGGTGCCGAAACTACTGCGAGGAAAATGGCAGCATGTAACCATGCAATGTTGGTGAAGTGCCTGAAGTATCGTGCAGTGATCGAGTTTCTAACCGCAGAAAATGTGCTACAAATTGACATTCATCTGAGACTGAGTGCATTTTATGGGGATGAATGTGTAGACATCAGTACTGTGCGATCTTGGGCTGTTCATGCTCGTAAAGAAAACCCAAGTTGAACACGATTCCTATGACCTCCGTCAGTTGCAGTTCGTGGCCTTTCACTTCATTCTCTCACATAGCTGAGATTTCTTCAGCTGGGGTTTTCTTTAAGAGCATGATAAACTCAAGATCGCACAGTACTGATGTCTACACATTCATCCTCATAAAATGCCCTGTCTCAGATGAATGTCAATTTGTAGCACATTTTCTGCGGTTAGATTGAGTTGGTGTTTTAAGTCCACTTTATGCACAGTAAGGCTAATCGGGACTGGACCTACAGTTTAAAGTGGAATCCGAACCACTATGAGCCTCCACCGGGAATCGAACCTGGGACACCTTGATTACAAGGCGACGACGCTACCACTGCGCCATCAGGAGGCCCCTTTCTGCGATTAGAAAAATAAAATAACAGTGGTTCTGAACTGTCAACATATGAGGCTCACACCACACAAAAAATAAACTTTTTTAAATATGGTCAAGCAACCATGTTATATGACCTCATATGGATTGATCCAATAGAGAATTATATCTATACTTTACATATTTGGAAAAGGCTTTTGATAGGGTGCCATGGCAAGGGCTAGGAAAACTCTAAAGAAAAACAATATAAACAAAGAGTTAACAGAAGCAATACAAAGTTTCTACAAAATAAAAAGATGATGTGCCAGAACTGGCAATAATAGATCAGAGGAATTAGTAACAACAACAGGAGTAAGTCAAGGTGATATTTTATCACCATACTTATTTATAATACTAATGGATGACATTCTGAAAGATATAAAAAAAATGAGGGGGGGGGTGATCACACTGACTTAAGCCCTTAATTAAGACTGTATGAAGTAAACAGGCAATCAATCCACAAACAAAAATCAATCAATCTACTCTTGACCATCCTTACAATTTTCCTTCATGCCCATTTTAATATTCTACTTCATCTAGGGGAAAATTCACACAGAAGCAACAAGTGACATGCCTATGCTATCTTCATCTCCATATTTTTACAATGATGTGCTAGCAGCCAAGTGAATGTATCACTTGAATGTGAAGTGATGATGTATCACAGCGTTACAATATGCAGATTTTAAACACCAGAACAAGAACAATCTCTAGGTAAGTATCTCTAGTGTTTACCATATGGTGTGAAACAGGAAATGTGGTAGGCACTAGCTCCGTCAAATGGTTGGATGGGAACTTGAAGCTACAAAGCGATGGGCAGATAAAGTTTTGCTTCTTTATGCTACTTGATTTATGCATGAGTAGGTTAGGCTGGCCAGGTTTAGTGCTGTTAGAATATATCTTCCAAGTTGCTGTAGCTGTCTCTACTCTCTTGTTACAAAGCCATGGACAGCGACAAACATGAAACTCGTAAAGTGATTTACTAAACTTCATCAAATTGCATTGTAGTGTGTATTATTTGTATTGCATTTTTGTGTTTCTATTGTAAAATATTGAAACAAAAACATATTATAGCTCATTATCAACATCGGGCAATAGTTTTTTATTTCATGTTATGTATAATAAGTAGCTACCCATTAGTATATTCAATTTATTCAATATATCTGAAGCCAGAAACTGTAAATGGGATTATTGCTTGTAAAGAAGAAAGCATCTTGCATCAGGTGTGTTCTCGATTTAGTCTGTTCAGTTTCTGACATTTTTTCCTATCTGCATTATGCAACACTAATGTATATATTTGGAATTCGTTTCATGGATAAATTCATCTCGAAACGTTGTTTCATCACGAGAAAAACATTGATTGGCCCAACCTCTATAATGATCTTAAGTGATATGAATCGCTTGAGGATTTCACCAATTGAGTGCAAGCTTGTGCAGCCTGTTATGCTGCCATGGTGTGAAACATTGCTGTTACTCGTCATGTTGGTCTGAAATCTCCCTAAGACTTCTTATGGGTCTCTCACCATATTGCTTCTATCCTCTCCTAAACATGCTACATTGCTTTTCCACATAAGTCATCTTGATTTAGTTTTCTAATAATATCAAGGGATGATTCAGTTCAGTATTATATAACATTCTCCACTAGTAGGTTAATTCCTTTTAGTTCTGAATCTATCTATCTCTCTTTTTCAGGATTATACTTTTAAAAACTTCTAATTTGTGTTCCATGGACCATGTTAAACATCCAAACAAAACTGCAAAGAAACATGCATTCCTTCATGCATTACCTGCATTAAGTTTGCTTATAATTCCCTTTTTATTATTGTTTTCATTTGATATTACTCCTAGGTATTTGAGTTTAGAAACTGATTCAAATATGTTTTTTTACAATTAAAGGTTTTTATTATTACCTAATACTTGGCTTCCACATGTAAACATGTGTTTAGTTTTCTCTGTGCTCCCTTCAAATCCCCCTTGCTGCTTCAATAATAATTTAATATTAACCCTCCGTTGATATACGTTTCCAGAGTAACACGGTTGGTATACGTGTGAGCATGGCACTCACAAATGAATGTTATCCTTTTTTGTAATTTTTTGAATACCTTTTTACATTAATCATTTTTGAAATAGTTTATAAATATGTATTGCCTAATGTTTTCAGACTCGTCTTCTAGGCCATGAAATTAAAAAGAATACTCTGCCCAGGTTGTCACTTCTCTCATCATTTGATTCAGCAAGCCATGCTCGAAACTGCTGTTCTTCATTTGTGATGAATATCACATTCCAAAGTTCATTGAAGAACAAAACAGGAAACCGTGACATAACACAAATTTAGGGTGCACAGAAACAAAATATGTTTTCAGAAAATGGTTACGCGGTTGGAATATGCGAGAGCTTGGCGCTCACAAAACATGGACTGTCATCAAAATTACGTCTGCGCAAACTGAGAACAATGCCACAACCTATAGCTGGTATCATCTGGCCACGGACATTCTAAGTTACAGCTACACAAGACAAGAAAGTGATATAGTTATCTGGGCCCGAGAAACTTACAATTATATTCCAGGGTGATATCACATATACCACCAGAGTGTCATTATAGTTATCTGCATGTCTTAACTGAATTTCACAATTTTAGTCTTTCTTTACTTACTTCTACCTCACTAACTAAATATTATAAGGCCATATTATAAAGCAAAGGTGATAAAGTATCTCCATGTCCATCATGAATTTTATATTTATCACACATACAATTTACTCGCAATTTTTTTAAGGCATAGTCTTAGCATAGTACCAGGTTTTTAAGTGTTCCAAACTCAAAATATTAAATAATTTAGAATAAAAATTATGTCAAGAAAAATTAAATTCATTCAGACACACATTTTACAGTGTTTTTAAATTGGTGATCTACTAACTGACTTCCGTCTGTGTACTTTACAGATGCAATAATCTATGCAGAAAACAAAATTGGTAAATTCAACTGTTTAAAATGCCGATGTCTTACGATTGATAGTACCAGGTGGTTACATTTAAAGTTCCCCTACTTGGAGCCCTCTAGAGTATGTTCAAAGCAACAGATTGCGGTGACACTTGGTATGGAGCAGTGGTTCTCAAAGTGTGTGCCACGGCACCTTGGGGTGAATTGCCTGGTTTACAGGGGCACTGCGAAATGTTTCATTATCATCACTGAAATAACACTTACTACCAAATATGTGCTTCTTTAGTACTTTTTACACATAAAATGTTTCTGAATTTGAAATGTGTGTTTATTTTTTAACTTAAGGCCAGCAACCTAGCCACACTAACTGAGCGTTGCAAGTGTTAGATAGGCCTACGTTCTGACTTTGGTGCCACAGAGAAATCTTTAAATACTATTATTTATGATTTTCTGAAGGTTAGTGACAAATGGTTCTTTATGAGTAGGGAGCAGAAGTTGATGACCTAAAAATGTAGGTATATGACCTATATAATGTCCTAAAAAAATGGAAAAAAATGACCCATTAAATTTGTTACTTTCAGGTTAAAAATTGAAATGAAAAGGAAATTAAACCTAATGAAATCTT